>NW_026042593.1:0-154875 GCF_023856365.1 Brienomyrus brachyistius | reverse complement strand
GACAAAAAGGATGTTGATTGCTTGAAAATTCGGAATGTTATCTGACCACGGTATGATACCGTGCGAAATTAAATAATATATTGATGTGTTATATATTTTAAACAGATGAAAAGAACAGTGATATATCAAAAGTGGAATGGTCACGCAAGCAAGTATGTAATAAATATTTCAAATTACAAATCGTCAGTAAAACAAATGAACCTCAGACTGATTTCCATCCTGGGATCAGCATTTTAAGTGCTATTTGTGAAAATAGGTAATAGCAAACCGATTTGATCCATCCAATTCTGCCATCTTTGTCTCCACAGTGCCATGACGAGGACACACTGAATTACGCTGCCCTGAACCTTAAGAAGCCAAAACCCAGGAGACAGAAGAAAGACGGGAATAATGACACTCTGTATTCTGACCTCCGCTACAGAGATTATGAATAAAGATGCTTCTCATTCATGTCAGTCACACAGAGTGTTCAGGGTGTAGCTTTAATAATGTTCAGAGGAGGGCAGGGGAGCCAGTGCTTCTGAGACTGAATCACGGGATTTTACGGAGCACCGGTGCTGAGTTTGGTGTCAGTGTGTTTGGGGCGCATTTTTACTGGAAGTGCAAATGTTCAAGCCAGACTGGGGGCTGAGGGAGGGGGAGAGGGGAGCCACAGAGATTATTTCTTCATGGCATGGGGGGGAATAAGCGGCTTTAATGTTGTGGAAAGGCTGAGTTGCTGCAATCAGTTCTTTGATGTCACACATGCTTACTTGTCTCCCTTGTGTACCATGCTGAATGGTTTGGGGCAAACGCACAGGGACTGATCGATTATATTAAACAGATGAAAGAAACTGAATGAAAATTTCAAGTGTTCTTAAATTACGTTTTTCATTTAATTGTGTGTTCTGGATGTATTTTTGAGTATATACATGTACCTGTATATGTACCTGTATATATACCTGTGTCGTTAATAACGATGTGGATAATTAAGAAAGAGGAGTTTTGTTTCTTGCTCCCTGTCTTGTTACTTGGCTCACAAACATACACACACATAGACACACACACAAACATACACAGACACACAAACACACACACACATAGACACACACACACACAAACACACATGCACACATGCACACACACACACTGCTACGGCTCTGTAAGAACACTACCATGCTCTTTTGTGTGAGTGGGGTGGGGGGTGTTAAATAAGATGAAAATGACAATGGCTGTACTTTTGTTATGTCAGTTGTGTTTCTATAGTCATTGTATCATATTCCACAAGCTTTTTATTCTACAAGATGTACAAGCCAGTCAGTGTATTCAGTGGGGTGTTCAGGAGTCATTAGGTTCTGAAAAATGTCTTGCATTTAAAACATAATGTACTTTTGAATACTTAAGTATTTTTAGATGCAAATACTCCAGTACTTTAACTGAAGTAAAAAATTAACTGAAAAACTTTGAGTATTATTTGACGAGGAGTATCTATACTTAACTCAAGTAGTGAAGTTGTGTACTTTGTCCACCTCTGTCCAAAAGTGACATACAGCTGTAAGCTGTTTGGGTTTGTTTGTCTGCTGAGTGCTTCTCTGCAGTGCTGCAGATGTTTCCACTGGTTAGATGCAGCTCAGGAAGACTGACCCACTGACTGCACTGTGCTGGACTCACTTTGCAAAGAGTAAAAACCACACAGACAGAACAATATCTGCTTCTTGTAAGACCCTGTTTCCTCTCTACCTCACCCAGGTCACGCTTTCAAGTATTCAGCCTAAGTTATTTTATCCAAACAAGCCACCATTATTATTCATGCAGCTGGACATTTGACTGGAGCACATGATTGCTACATATCACTACTGTACATGGAACGGAATGTACAGTTTTCACAACAGAACTTTAGAAAAGCAAAATTCTCATCAGTCCACATCTCTAACCACCACACATCCTAGGGCTCCCATTTATAATGGTACATTTTTGTTTTATTCACATTCTTTTTCATCACACAGATAAACACCATCCATTAATCTTACAGCATGTATCCTGGTCAGGGTGATGGGGACGACACCACCTATATCGAGTGTGATTTAAGGCCAAGACCTTAAAAGGGAGAGTCAAGACTGAGGCTTGTTACAAGAGCAGTGGGGCACAAAACAACAAACAACATCATTATGAATGTAAAAGAAATGGATGTATATATAAATATAGGGTAATAATAGAAACAAAAAATAAGAATATATTACATACAGAGGAATATTATAGGAATATTAAAATTAACTTATACACAATCCTTAACTTATACACAATCCTATTGCATGTAACATTATTGCTCATGTGCCAGATATTAGCCTCCCAAAGGAAGCTGCCACACAGGGCATAATGCACTGGCTCAATGCAACACTGCACATCAGTGAATAAGGAGGAACAATATTGCAGATCAGCAGCAGATAGAAACTGTATCAGAAGACAGTGAACAGGGGAAAAGTTCAATGAGCAGAGTGCAGATTATAAAGCCTGACTGCTGTGGGGCCCAATGACCTGCGGTACCGTTCTGTCACACGCCGGGTGTCTGAGTCTCTTACTGAAGGAGCTGCCCTTACGGGCCTCCATAGTCTGCTGGGGGGGTGAGAGGTGTCACATAAAATTGATGACAGCCTTGTTATCAGCCTGCTCTCATCCATCTACTCTACAGTGCCAAGGGACGCTCCTCCCTGATGATGAGAGGAGTCTAAGCATGTGGACATTTGGGATAATGTGAGTTCAGAACTGGATGGTCAGCTGTACGACTTCCAGTCTGTAGGCAGACTCATCACCTTCAGTTATGATGGCAAACACAGTAGTATCACCTGCAAAATTCAGGATCTTCACTGGAGCAGCAGTGATTTGTGTAGAAATTGAAGAGAAGAGGGAGAGCACAGAGCCTGGAGGAGCTCAGTGCTGAGGGTCAGCGTGTCTGATGTGTGCTGTAAGCATACAGATGTCCTGCATTTGTGGAACATTTTGTTTGTGCTGCTGTTTATATGTGTTGTTGACGCTGCAGTCAGTAATTTTCCACTAGCAGTCTCACCTCTGCATTTTACAGGAAGACTGACCGACTGAGAGCAGGGTGTTTGTGTCTCTCTTCTCAGTGAGCGAAAACCACACAACCATCAGGTCCTCAGCTCAGGCCCACTGCTTCACTAGAAAAACCACAAAGGGTATTTTTATCTAAAAGTGGGTGAGCAAGTGAGATGTTATTGACAGCATGAATTTGTCTACTAACATTTTAAATTCAAACCTAAAAAGCAGTATGTCCAGGATGTCAGTAATTACATTTAGTCAGTATGAACAATTTGGGTGCAATAATATAGAATAATGTAGAATTTTGCATAATTCAGTTAATACCAGTAAGATACCGATCATTAACACTATAAGGTCATGTTGCTGAATCTCATTGTTAAAGTTAAATGAATCTACGCATTTTTATACACACAAGACTGTGCTTAGTTCATCTTTCAGTCAAAATCACACAGTGAGGCAAATCTGACCATCTTAATTGTTTTTGCTTGTGTGGAATGGCATCCCATGCAGGCCTGTGCTCTGTGCTTCCTGGGACAGGTCCCACCCTCTCCAGACCCCGATGAGAATTAGTAGTCGCTGGATAAAAGATTGACAAAAGATAAAAATACAAAAGTCATTCTTGCTGTCTAACCTCTGATTACTGCATGACATTTCTGATTTCTGATAACTGATAAGTAGAAAATATGTTTAGTCTCTTGCTTGGTGGTAAGAAAAAAGGAGAACCACAAAGAGCACAGTCATTTTCAAGGTTATTTCTCACTGGTCAGTGTGAAAGGCTGCGTCATTAATATAACGCCGGGCTCAGCACAGTGACTGCACCTGCGCTGCACTGTAGAACACAAGCCAGGCTGCAGACCATCAGCCCTGAAAGTTAAAACAGGACTCGTATGTGTGTCATGTGGTGTTTAATAAAAATTTACAGGACAGAACATAGTGGATTCAGTTTCCTTTGCTCTTACACTCCCAGTCCAAAGTGTGGCCACGACTGCTGTCAATGCATCTGTCTCTTTTTTCACCTTAATTTTTCACCTGTGTTATTCACCTTAATATCAAAAGGCTCCAAAGCAGTACAGTAATGCAGAACAAATATTGTAACTAACAAGGAAGTGGGGAGGTAATGGACAGAAGTGTTGGTTTTTGGTAACTCCACTCCTCTGACCTCCACTGTAATTTTAGGTTCCTTGGAACAATATTGTAAACCAGTCATCACACATCACACACATAAAGTCGACACCAACCTTAAGTTTGACACTCAGATAAGGTTAGTTGTCAAGTCAAGCTTTTTACAATTGAGGCAGTTGGCCAAAATAAAGCCAATTCTTTCTAGGCAGCACTTTGAGACAGTAATCCACTCTTTTGTCACTACTAGTTTGGACCACTGTAACGCCCTCTATGTTGGGGTTAGAGGCTCCACTATTGTTCACCTCCAGAAGGTTCAAAATGCTGCCGCACATGGAAATATGAGCATGTCTCCCCCATTTTAGCCTCACTCCACTGGCTGCCCGTACATTTTAGGATTCATTTTAAAATTCTGTTATTTGCTTTTAAAGCCCTCAGTGGTCTTGCTCCATCTGACCTCTGTGAGCTGCTTCACCCTTACACCCCCACCCGCTCTCTCAGGTCAGCTGATCAGCTGTTCCTGACGGTTCCTAAGACTCAGCGTGAGCTTAGAGGGGATCGAGCCTTTGCAGTCGCAGCTCCTAAAATGTGGAATGACTTGCCTTTTCACATTAGAGAGGAATCCCCTCTGTCCGTTTTTAAATCTCTTCTAATCTCTTCTCCTTCACCTTTGACACATTGTGAGATGTTAATTTTAATAGTAAATCTTATTTTAATCTTAGCCTTTTCTTTATTAATTAATTGATTTTTTTAAATTTTTATTAATGGCCTTTTACTCACATTGAATGTTTTGGTTTTTATTAAATTTCTTTTACTTCGTTTTTAAGTGTGTGAATGTTTTTATTTATTCCTTTGTGCAGCACTTTGGTCCATAAGGTTGTTTAAAGTGCTTTTCAAATAAAGAGCTGGATTGGATTACATTGGAAGATGGCTCAACAAATCTCTTTCACAGAATGTAAAATTCGACAGAGGGCGCAAGGTGACATTCTGTCAGGGGCCCAGAATTTTTAGCTACACCTCTGTGTTACTGTGTTTTTTTTGTTCTAGCCATCAATAACTCTGGAGTTGCTATATCGCCACCTGGTGGTGAAAAGATCAGACAAAAATATGTACACATGTTACCAACAGTTTGAAATTGAAGTGCAGAGTTAACAGGTTTAATTAATCGTCCCCACGGATGCCAGTCATGAAATTTGAGAATTGCAAATTAAAACACAGGAAAAAATCAGGAACACTACAAGATAAAATATTTAGCAAACACTCAATGTGCATCCAGGGTGACAAGGGACAACTGGAGGATGATATGACAATCTGACAGTGACATTCACAGCACTTTATATGTTGCCAAAAACAGAAAAGGGGATTAAAATCAAGAATCAGAAATCATGTATGAGGGTGGGGCTGCTTGGTGGTGCAGTGATTAGCACTGTTACCTCCCACCACTGGGACTCAGGTTCGAGTCTCCGCCTGGGTCACATGTGTGGGGAGTTTGCATGTTCTCTCTTGCTAAATTGGCCGTAGGAGTGCATGTGTGTGTGAATGGTGTGTGAATGTGCCTTGCAATGAGCTGCCCCCCCGTCCTGGGTTGTTCCCTGCCTCGTGCACAGATCCTGCCAGGATAGGCTCTGGACCCCCCGCGACCCAGTAGCATAAGCGGTTTAGACAATGGATGGATGTATGAGGGTGAGTCACAATGACGACAGCTGCTCTGTTGACTTGGTCCCAGGAGTCGTCAGCGTTGGTCTGCCGGGGCCCCCGTCCTGTCTGTGGAAGCACCCGTCTTGTTGGCTGTTCTCTCTGCCTGGGCCCCCTCTCCTGCTGCCTCACGTTTGGGTTGAAGTGGCTCCCCAGTGCTTCTGTAAAGCTCTTTGTGTATCTTAGAAAAGGGCTGTATAAATGTAACATTCATTCATTTATTCAAGGTCCCAGCCAGAAGAGTGCAGTACTACACTGTCCCCCACAGCCTGAATCAGCTGGATGTTATAGGATTAAGACACTTCCTGCATTAGGCCATTTACCCTCAGTGTATTTCCATACCCTGACAGGATGGATGACAATACTATGGCCCTAATTTTCAATACACAGTTTTCACAGGAGTCTCACCCTCATCCACATTCTCTGCATTCCTTATCTCATGCTTCTTTGCCACCCGCATCTCCTCTGCCTGCTTTGTCTCATTTTCCCACAATTGAAACACCGTCCAATTTGTCTCCTTTTTTAGTTCTACCACATTAGTCCCTGAGCAACCAGTCTGATCCCGTTCCTCTAATTTCAGACGCATCTGGCTTATCTGATTGGGACTGAAGCTGCTGTTACTAGGAAAACCACATTCGTCCCACTGGGGCAGGTCTGACACCGCGTCCTTCCCATATGTCTCCCATAATTGTTGTACAGAATTTCAGCTGGAGTTCTTTCCCAGAAGCAAGTAATTTCACTTTAGCACCTGTTCAGTAAAAGTCAAGTAGGTCTTTAATGTTATTTTTAACTTTACACAGTTGAGTATAGTACAGTTACAAAAGAAACTGTTTCCCTCGGACCAAGGTGCTACTTAAATTAACAGAAGACTAACACATACCAACCTAGCAACATACTGTATGGTGCATAATGAGCAAAAACTGTGCAAACATTGCAGGACAGTGCAAAAAGAGAGGACAACTGACACCAACGAGCACAAACAGCACAGTAAACCCAGTACTGAGAAGGCGCAGTTTGGTTGTCCAATGAGGTAGCAATAAAAATAAATAAAAGTAACTGTAAACATGGCGACAATAAGATAAAAAATAGTAGTTAAATAATAAAGTGTGTTAATGAGTGTATGTGTGTGTGGTATCAGATTAGTCCCTGAGAGTTCAGTAGTCTGACGGCATGGGGGATAAAGCTGTTTGAGTCTGGCTGTAAAGGCCCGAATGCTCCGGGACCTATTTCCAGAAGGCAGGAGGGTGAAACGATAATGTGAGGGGTGGGTGGGGTCATCCACAATGGTGGTGGCTTTGCGGATGCAGTGTGTGGTGTGAATATCTGTGATGGAGGGGAGAGATATGTTAGGGTTATCTTCTTCTGAAGATGCGCTGGAAACAAACCAGTCTCTGAACACAGAACAACGCAGACAGCTGTGATGACGTTTTACTTGCTGCAAGGTGTAGGGAATCCACTTGCAGAGTCTCCGCAGTTTCAGCAAAATGATGGTTTATTGAACAGCAAAAATAATACAATGTAATACAGTGTAGAGACACACCGGGTACTGAAAGGCAGCTCAGATACAAATTGAAGACAGTTCTTCACCCCCCTTTATACCCAAAAAGGCCCTCCCCACCAAGGTGTTGTGTGTAGGTGTTGTGAGTGAATTTACATATAAAGAGTGACCCCCTGGAGTGTGAGGATCCTGAGACAGGGACGGGACAGGACAGGGTGGAGACTTTTATGATCATTGTAATTCAATTCTTATCACCTTATCTTATCCTTATCACCATAGTGGTGCCAACTGGAACCCCCATTCTCTCCCTGGCTTCCCCCATGATCATAAATTCCTAACATTGTCTGCATTCAAATGATCAACCAAGAACCTTGGGACATTTTTACCACTTTTCCTTACAAAGGGAAGCCCGGTCCTGACCTCGAGGTGTCAGCCTCTCAGTCGAACTCAGCCAACTTCGAAAGAGTAACTCCCCTCGCAGTGTCTTTTATTGAGGTACACAAACAGGATATGCAACTGACATTGAACATTGTTTGTCACCATATATGGGGTGGAAATATTCAAGCGACAGTTCTTGAGACGTGTTATTGCTCAATTAAGATCAAGCTGCGGCAGGGTGTTGTTTCTAAGCGTCTAGCAAAATGATGATAAAAAAAGTACATATTTCTCTAACACGATACTCCCAATGATTTTCTCACCTGTCATCACTATCTGTTGTAGGGACTTGTGATCTGAGGCGACACAGTTCTCAAAGCAGACCGTGATGCAGCTGCTCAGGGTGCTTTCAACAGTTCCCCAATAGAGTGTGAGAATGGGAGATGGGCTTTTCTGAGCTTCCGTGGAGAGTAGAGGTGCTGCTGTGCTTTCCTTACTATGGAGCTGATGTTGAAGGACCTGGTGAGATTCTCCGCCAGATGGACAACAAGGAATCTGGTACTCTCTACGATCTCCACAGATGAGCCATCGATGTGCAGCAGAGAGTGGTCACTCTGTGTTTTGTGTTCTTCTAACGTCAACAACCATCTCTTTGGTCAACATTCAGAGACAGGTTGTTGGCTCTGCAGCAGTCCGATAGTCATCACACTTCCTCTTTGTATGCTGAGTCACCGTTTTTATTGATGAGACCCACAACAGTCTTGTCATCTGCCTGATGTTGATGATGGAATTCGAAATGTGCATTGCTGCTCAGTTGTGAGTCATCGGAGTTAACAGCAGTGGGCTGAGCATAAAGTCCTGGGTTCCTGCTACAGCGTCTGAGCAGTTGCCTTCGTCGCCCATAGCTCCTGCGCAGCCCGAGCAGCCGCCTCCGCTGCCCCCTGCGGCCCCAGAGCCCGAGCAGCCGCCGCCTGCTTTGCCCGTAGCTCCTGAGCAGCCGCCTCCGCTGCCCCCTGCGGCCCCAGAGCCCACGCCCGAGGCGCTCCCTCCGCCTCAAATGACTGTGCCCCCTGGGGCTCTTGTTCCTGGCCCCACTCCTGTCCCTGACCCAGCTCCAGACTTTCCTGCCCTAGTCCCCGAGGAGGTCCCGGACAGTCTGACCACCGTGTGTGCCACGCCCCCTGATTATCCACGTGTGCTTCCCTGATCGTACCCAGCTGTGTCCGATTATTTTCAATCAGTCCTGTCTATTTGAGTTCATGTCTTACTAGAGTTCAGTGTCCGTCATTGAAGTCCGTCTGCGTGAGATGTTTCCTGCACCCCGTGTTCCTAATAAATCCCCGTATCCTGCCTGCCTTGCCTGTTTCCTGCCCGTCCGCCGCTCCCGTTAAATGGCGATCGTGACACAAGGCACACGCACATCAAGTACCAATGCAGCAAATACAGATGAACAATTTAGGAGGAATACTAGTCAAAGGAAGGAAGAAAAGCAGCCCACCCTATCTCATGGTCACGGACACAAACATCAGGGAGTGTTATGAAGAAGACATCACACTTAACACCATTGGTTTTATGCAGTGAATTACACCAGAGAGAGTTTTTACATTCTAGCTGTGTTACGTAACATTCCTCAGCCTTCAGGTTTTTTCCACACAATGCACGACATGCAGGGGTGCCAAACAAAACAGCGGAACTGCAGTGTAGCCAATTATTTGTTTCAGTAGTTTTAAGAAAACTAGAACATAAAATGTTTGTTTTACTTAGTCCACAAAAGAGTTTTTACCTATCTTAGTGTATTTTACATCACATACACTCTCGGTCCGTTGTGGAGTCCATCCCACTGTAGTTGGAGAATGCTGCCATCAGTCGCTTGGTGTAGCACTCGCAGGATTTACCAGGCTCCTGTTTAAACTGATGCATCATGCCCCAGTCCATGCGCAGGAGGACCAGTCTCTGAAGGGCTGTCGCATGGTGAGGCCTGTTCTGCCTGGGGTCCAGCAGGTCACTGGCAATGTCCTTCAACTCACAGTGGGCTTGCGTTCATAGTGGGGTACCGCAGGGTTCGATTTTAGGACCACTATTGTTCCTAATTTACATAAATGATATGGATACCAATATATACAGTAAACTGGTGAAATTTGCAGATGACACCAAGGTGGGTGGTGTAGCAGATACTGAATTAGTGGCTCAGCAGCTACAGCGGGATCTTGATTTAATTAGTGACTGGGCCGATACCTGGCAGATGAAATTTAACGTCGATAAATATAAGGTACTCCATCTAGGGAGCAGAAATATAAAGTACAGGTATTTCATGGGTGTCACTGAAATAAAGGTAGCTGATCATGAGAAAGACCTTGGTGTGTATGTTGATGCTTCCATGTCCCATTCTCGCCAGTGTGGGGAAGCAATAAAAAAGGCCAATAGGATGTTGGGGTATATCTCCAGGTGTGTGGAGTTTAAGTCAAGGGAGGTAATGCTAAGATTATACAATTCCTTGGTGAGACCTCACCTAGAATATTGTGTGCAGGTTTGGTCACCATATCTTAAAAAGGACATTGTGGCCTTAGAAAAGGTGCAGCGTAGGGCCACAAAAATGATTCCTGGTCTTAGAGGAATGTCATACGAGGAACGGTTACTTGAGCTAAATCTGTTCAGTCTCAAGCAAAGGAGATTGAGGGGGGACATGATCCAGGTATATAAGATTCTAACAGGTTTGGATGCTGTTCAACCAAATAGTTACTTCAGCATTAGTTTAAATACACGAACTCGTGGCCATAGGTGGAAATTAGCGGGAGAACATTTCAAGCTGGATTTAAGGAAGCACTTCTTTACGCAGCGTGTAGAGTATGGAATAGTCTTCCTGATAATGTAGTGCAAGCTGAATCCTTGGGTTCCTTTAAATCAGAGCTAGATAAGATTTTAACGACTCTGAGCTATTAGTTTAGTTCTCCCCAAGCGAGCTTGATGGGCCGAATGGCCTCGTCTCGTTTGTATAGTTCTTATGTTCTTATGTTCAACTCCTTCATCTACAGTGTCAGATGAGCAAACCTTATCTCCCCCTTGAGGATTTGGACATACCAACATAGGGGCAAGAATTTCTGCTACCTCGTCCTGCTGCCTGAGTGTTTCGCCACGGCACTTCTTCACCGAGAAGGAGGTAGAGTCGGGTGCTGAATGGTTATGATCCTCGTCTGCAGGGGGGAGAGGGGAAGGGGCAGGGGAACCACTGGCTACTCCTCCCTCGGTGGCATAAGGAGGAAGCTGCTGTTTGGGCAGCAATGCTTGGGCAGGAGCCACACAGTTTATTTCTGGGTATCTAATTAGCGGACACCATTAGGTCCCTTCAGGGGCTCCACAGACAAACTCATTGACAAAATAGAATTGTCACAGAAAAATTCTTTGTCACATGCTCAGTCGACATGGACTGTGTGCTATTTACATATTTTTGGCACAAACGAAATCTCATATGCATATCGATGTATCTTTCGCACAAGTGGACCTCCATCACTTTAAAGAGGGTAAACTCTGATCAGGAAATTTACGACGTCAGAATAAACGGATTTTTTAACAGAAGTAACTGACATGCCCTAATAAGGAAATGCATACAATCAGAATACAATATCTGTGGTTTTTAACAGTGGTAACAATCTGATAATGAAAGGAATCAGATCAACATTTCTATAGCATGTAACAGAGCTTGCTCCCCTCCAGAACTCATTGTTCCAGTAGTTATCTGAAATCATCTGCAGGAGCTATTCTTTTATTTGTATATTAAGCATAATTATTCATGAATATTATTGATTATGTTTATTTGTTTAATGTTTTTATTTATTCGTATTTATTGTTTATAATATAATGTTATATAGTATTGCAACACTTGAAACGAGAGGTACTTGCCTGCCTTAGTGATATTTACTATTGTCTAAGTGTATTCCCACCTGTAGGAGGCAGCAATGGTTGTTATTAAAGGTGCTGAGATTACGCGGCTCAGGGCTGAAGGTGCAAAGTGAAACAGTCATTGACCGTATTTGCCATGTGTGATGGTGTCTGCATATCGGCCCTTTTGCGCCAAACAAACCAGTTCAAAGTACTGTGTGTTAAAATATCATATGAATAAATCCTCTCAAGAACTAAACTCAATATCGTATCCTCATCATTCAACGCGTCTGACTTTTGCACCTCTTACCACAAGGCAGTGGATTACATGGGGAAATTACAAACAAGGAGAATTTAATCTGTTTTTCCTCTACATTGTCGTTATTCAGAATATTACAGACTATGAACAAAAACGGACAATGTAAGAAAATAAAAAAATGTGTATGACAGAAAGCTAGAGTATTTTTGCAATGGTGAGCACTAGCTGGTTTATGTACTAGCTCACACTCAAGAAACAGCATAAATGCTACTCATACACAGTTGGGGGGCAGGGGTCAGTCCTTGTGCCTGTAATGAGGTCACCAGTTGAAACTAACCCAGCCTCAGCACGTCTGTGGGTCCTTGAGCAAGGCCCTTAACCCCCAGCTCCCTGGGCGCCCCAACAGGTAGCTGCACTTCGCGGACAACTTACTCCACAAAGAGTAAGTTGAGGGAGACATAAAAAACACAATTTCCCCACGGGGATTAATAAAGTCCATCCATCTATGGAATATTATTTAGCACTATATAACGCAGAATATAAGAATTACGATTTTATAAAAAGTATGCCAAATATCCATGATATAATCATTACAATGTAAACATTATAATGTAATCAACACAATGGAACCAACTGAGTATGTATTTGCACCTTTTGTTAGTCTGAGTTTCTGTTAGCTACTTTGTTAGTCCTGAATCTATGAATATTCACATTTTTATCGCGTATATTTTATCACTATGTAAAAGGACAAATATATTATCAACCTTTTAGTGAGACAATGTGTAAACGGCTGAAACTACCAAGGTTTACTACTGAAGGAAGGGATTCACCTGAGTTCACCAAAAGTTCATGGCTGAGTATTTTTAAAAAACCAAGTGGAGCTGCTCGCGCCACTATTATGTTCAACCGAGAGGCCAAACGGTAAAAGAAATGACTGTCAAACTTATCACCTAGGGGTAAATATAAATCTATACAAATATCACCTGCATGCACATTACTTCTTTTACAATAACCAACTCCTGATCCATACTGTTAGTCGTGAAAAAAATAACTATTGTGTACATAGAGGCCCTGTGTAAAAAGATAACTGCCAAGGAAAAGATCAAAAACATTTATTTCAAGGATTCAAAGTTTTTATGGTCATGTACAGTGTACAGTGCAGTTCTTATTTGATTAACTTGAATGTCTTCACAGACAAGACGATTAAACAAATAAAGCAGCGCAACATTACAGTAACTAACAACAAACAAAGCTCACGAGTACTATTACAATATTCATATCATTTATTTAAATTTAATTTTACCAAGTAAATTAATTGAAAAGCAGTTACCGCTTTACCTGCTTCTCGGGAGAAATAGCAGATATACAAACGTCATGTATGTAACTAAAATCTTAAGCCAATAAGGGCAAAGTTGTGTCGTAATGGAGGCGGATCCAGCCTGTGCAGCCTGCTAAGAGGTGCTGCCTGATGTGTCTTGCTCTCGCGGAGTTTTGGTACCATGTGACATGGTGACGTAATGCAACGGGCGATAAAAAATATAACCATGATGCATTGCGTCAGGACCAGAATGCATTGCTTTAAGCTAGCGCTGTATGTGGGTGCATGAAGTGGAAAGCACCCAATAATAAACATAACATTTTTTTAAAAATGTTTTCTTCACCGGTGCAGTGAATTTAAATAAAGAGCTATGATGGTGCTGCAAATGGCTTTGCATAGTAGTTAGTAGTAGCATTAGCCGCTGTGTGCGGCATTAGCTTTCTACAGTCCTTACAGATGGTTCGTGTTTTGTCTGTCTCCCTTTCGCCATTTATATTTTCCGCCGGGCACCCGAAATGCTGACACACAAAAGATTCAAAAGTGTCTGGGGTATCTACTATAGTAATTTAGTCAGATGCCGACATATTTACAGCAGCTCATTTGCAGCGCATTCGTGAAACGGCTTTTCGCTCCAACGAGAAATCTCGTCATGTTGTAATATCGCGAGATCTCGTGACACGCGTTTCACTCCCACTTCTTAGTAACAGTCATGATTTGATAAAGTGACAACCTGCGTAATAATTGGTAATACATAGAGTTTGCTATTGTTCAGGCTAGCAGACTGTTATGGCTTGAGGTTAATGGTGCCTGTTACTTGTGAATTTTCACATTTGCAGGGATCTTCTGCCTCGTGAACGTGAAACGGGTAATTATGCTAAAAGAAGAAAAAAGCAGAACTGCAATGTGTGTAAGGCTGGTGCTGATTTTTCAGTCTGAACACAGTAAAATTTATACAAATTACCTGTATTCAAACTTGTATTCTTTATATAGTTTGGTTAATTACTATTTAAAAGTTTTATCTGCGCTCCATTGTATAACTTATATTGGAGACTTGTATGTACTTTTCGATTGGAAATGGTTAGCTGTATACAGGGGCGCCGCTAAGGGGGGGAAAGTTGGGACAATTCTAAGGGCCCACGCCCTTTAGGGGCCCCCAGAGATCTGAATGGGTGTGATAGGGGGGCCCAACCTCATATTTTGTCATAGGGCCCAAAATTGCTAGCGGCGCCCCTGGCTGTATATACTTTGAATATTTTTATGATTAATTTCTTTGTTTATTTAATTTGGCAACAGATCTGCACTTTTAGCAGTATTGCTGTCAATTTTTGTGAAAGTTGTTACTAAATAAAACAAAAGAAGCAGACTTGTGTAAATCCTATATTGGTCGTGTATTCTTCCTGTAGCGTAGTGACAGCTTTTTGTACGGAAGCCGTGAACGGCTGTGCTTGCAAATATATTTTCTTCTGAATAATTAGAAGGATAAGCATATTTTGTCGCCGCCGCGAGATAGTCATGCCATACACAGCTCTGCTCGTTTTTGTACTGTAACCGTGTTACTTAATTTGCGAATCCATGAATTTAACGTTGACATTAAGTCAACATTGACATTGACAACGTTGACATTAAGTGTTGCACCTATCTAGTGTTTTACCGTGAAGGGCATGTTATATCTTGTCTCTAAGTCGCACTATGGTCCAGGGGAATGCTATGTCATATTAGAACATGTGTCGATGATGTGGCAATATAAATATTTTAGAATACTGTCAGTTTTAGTTTCAGAAATCCATCATTTGAGAAAAAAGGCCAGTCACGACAAATATATATGGAATATAACAACAGAGGTTAGCTGTATTTGTTTAAGTGTAAAGATGCACATAGAAACATGCATGAGCTCATCTGAGAATAAACTGAATGCAATGAAGATTTGTGACTCCTGCTGGAAAATGCGAATAGTGGCAGGGTCTTCAAGCAGTACATTTGTCTGAGAGTCAGTTAATATTAGGAAAGGCACCGTTTTTTTTTCAATGGCGCTAATTATCAAGAAGGAAATGGAGTACCCCAGTACCTGGTTTACGGGCACTGGAAGCTCCAGTATCAGTCAGACTTTCATGTAAGTATATGTGTGTTTAATGACTTGTGCATGTTTCATCTTTACCAGGGGCAGAGGGGAAACTCAATAAATAGCCTTCTCTCACACTTCCAGGCCTGCAGAACTGAGCATGTCCCCTGGTTTTGTGCATATGTCTGTAGGCTTTGAGTTTTTCCTATGGGGGCTTCAATTTCCTCCCAGAGTACAAATACGTGCAGATCAGTTGCATTGGGGAGTCCATACTGTGATGCTGAGTGGGTGTAGGAGGAGATTGAGAGATGAAACTCCGGATGATTTACTCCCTCGGCTAACTAACCAGAACAGGATCGTACCAATACCAAAATGATAAGTTTATAAATGTTTTTCACTACCCTGATTCATTCAGTTATTTCTGTTTGTTAATTCCATCCCCCAAGCAAATACATAAATAAACAAACAAATATTCAGGGGGAATGTGTCATAGGTGATAGAATCAGTGGATGAATCTAAAGAAAAAAAGTAATGATTTCTTTCTCTCCAAAACACAATGCACAAAACTCTTAAGTTAGGTAAGACATTGAAATTTTATGACAGTAGCATGATGCAGAGGAACAACAGAAGGAAAAATCTAACTAAACCTGAGTCAACTAGGACTAATTACACTAAATTAAGTGGAACACACAAAATACCTAAAACAACTTAATAAACAAGCAAGAAATATTACATTTGATTAACTATACTGATGCCTGAGGGAAGTTCTTGTGCATAATGCAGCAAGTATATACAGCTGCAGAGACACTACACATAGTGCAAATAAATTAAAAAGTATACAGTACACACACTGATTCCTGAAAAATCTAAATACCATGGAATACTAATGAAATACTGATGATGATGATAATAATAGAAATAATAATGAATTAGTTTAGGGTATTATGCAATTGACATGTACAATTAAAAAAGAAATTGCACCAGACATTTCCTGTGGCAAAGAAGGGTTGCTTTGTGCCACATTACTCAAGTCAATTCACTTTATTTTGTATAGTACATTTTCATAGCCTTACATTGTCTCAAAGCACTTTACTTTGTCCCTGCCCAATTGTCCCAGTGAGCAAGATCTAGCCTGAAAAATTAGAAAGCGACATTGGCAAGGATAAACTCAGTCATAGTAAGAAACCTTTGGAGGAACCAGAGTGAAAGGGGGAGCCCATCCTCCACAGGTCAGAAGTCACGTTAACAAAGTCCTGATTTATATGGTTTATATGGTTCAATTAGTTAAGTCCGGATGTAAATACAGAATAACTGGCAGCAGGGCACACAGGAAAGACGTAAACAGGCAGGAGGGCAGGCAGGAGGGTGGCACAGGCAGGACGTAATGGGCAGGAGGGCGGGCAGGCAGGGCAGCACAGGCAGCCAGAACTGTTTTGCCACTGCAGTTTGTTTTACAATTTCATCTGCATTTGTTCCCCCAAGGTATAACAGCAGCTAATTTATGAACATGCTGCTTTTCAGAAAAGAAGTTTAATTTCCAGGAGCATGACCAGTGCATACATTTAGTGTTGATGGTTCTTTGTAAAATGGATGTTCTGTACTTTTATTGATCTGTCCATCCATCCATCCATCCATCCATCCATCCATCCATCCATCCATTCATCCATTTTCTAACTACTTCTGATGAAGTTCCGGGTTATGAGGTATCCTGAAGCCCAGGCAATATGGGACAAACACACACATGCACACACATAGGGTATACCTATCCTTATGGGGCCCGCTCATTGACTTCTATTGGATAAATGCTAACGCTAACTATGACAATCTTAACCCCCACCCTGCCCTAACCATAACCATAAGTAACCAAGCAAAATAAAAGAGGTTTTGCATTTTTAGTTTTTCCACAGCAGTCACAGATTTTTATAAAATAGAGTTTTCCTGGTTTTCAGTTTCGTGGTCCCCATAAGGGAAAAAAAAAACAGGTATTTATCACGCTATGGGGTAGGATAGGTATACCCGCTCGCACACACACACACAGACATGCACACAAATGGATAGATCACCACAGTTACTATGGATGTCGATCCTGCAATAATGAGACAGAACTATCATACTTAACAGGATCATATCCCTAGTTCTACATATGCATAATTATATTTAAAAAAGATCCCACGCACCTAGCACATGAGATGTTTGAACTTCTGCCCTCTGGTAAACGTTACCGCAGTATGCATTGCAGAACAACCAGATTTAATAAGAGCTTCTAACCCCAAAGCCATCAGAATACTAAATGCTAATGAACATACGTTTATGTGAAACCCTACTCTCTCTTACTCTCTGTGCACTTTATTACCACAACTGGTATTAAGTTTACTTTTTATTTATACAGTATAGTGCAATAATATAATCACGATTTGTGTGTGAGTGTGCCCTGTGATGGGCTGCCCCCCATCCTGGATTGTTCCCTGCCTCGTGCCCATTCCACATTCCGGGATAGGTTCCGGACCACCCGCGACCCAGTAGGATAAGCAGTTTGGAAAATGGATGGATGGATATAACTAACATAAGACAGACATTACACCTAACAAACAATAAACACGAAATAAAGGAGTGGATACAAAAAAAATGTAATGCAATGACCAGATTTAACACCTGGATTATGTCCCCCCTTAGTCTCCTTTGCTCGAGGCTAAACAGATTCAGCTCAGCTAACCTCTCCTCATTAAACATTCCTCTAAGACCAGGAATCATTCTCCCAGCCAAGCAAGCCTGAGTCCGGCTTCCACTCCCCCGATCCCCAGCAATGTTAACTTGGAAGGGCGTATTCTGTATGCACAACTGAGACAACCCAGGTGGAGCTTATCGGCTGGCAAAATTGCCTTCAGGTATCACCCACCCTAGTGAGAGTCCAAGCTAGGGCCGTTCTCAGAACTCACCCTAAACGAAGTCCTGCTCAAAAGTTGTAATGACCGCCTGAGGTACCTGTCAGCCTTGCCCGTAATGAGTCAGTGGGTGTAGCCGGGCTGACACGCTTTTGGGCATCCAATTGCTGAGAACTCCCCTTCGGTTCTGACAAACTGTACGATCACAAGCAGTGACAGCAGAGCCACAGACAAGCTCAACCAACAGAGAGCGAATGGTAAGCACCCAGCACCCGAAGGGCTCAACTGATCACATCCAAACGACTTCCTGATGGGATTGTGTACGTAACTGGTTTACTGTTGTTAATAGTGGTTGAACTTCTATGCAAGTCCCCTTGTTGGGGGAGATGGAATGAATGAAAGCATAAGGTGAAATAAAACCTAAAATAAATCAAAAAGGTTAAACGGGAATCAAACCAAATGAATTGTGTTTCTTATTCAATTGTAAACATCAATTAGTTATGCAACAATAACCTAATTGGATGTTAATGTATTGTGATCAAACTGATTTAGTCTGTGAAGTTGATTCCTGCTTTCAGGCAAGAACCTGTGTGTCCAATTATGCGTGTTGTATCACCGCAGTTGACCACCAGAGACCCAACTCAGATGTTGTTAACCTACTATGGCGGACCACTAGAGGTGCAATTTCAATGGAGTGGCACTGCTATGGCTTGCCACTAGAAGCGCAATTTCAAAATTGAGTGGTAGTTCTATGCCTGACCACTAGAAGCGCAATTTCGAAATGGAGTGGTAGTTCTATGCCTGACCACCGGGGGCGCAATATCGAAATGGAGTTGTAGTTCTATGCCTGACCACTGGAGGCGCGATTTTGAAATGGAGTGGTAGTTCTATGCCTGACCACTGGAGGCGCAATTTCGAACTGGAGTGGTAGTTCTATGCCTGACCACCGGGGGCGCAATATCGAAATGGAGTGGTACTTCTATGCCTGACCACCGGGGGCGCAATATCGAAATGGAGTGGTAGTTCTATGCCTGACCACCGGGGGTGCAATTTCGAAATGGAGTGGTAGTTCTATGCCTGACCACTAGAGGCACGATTTCGAAATGGAATAGTAGTTCTATGCCTGACCACTAGAGGCGCGATTTCGAAATGGAGTAGTAGTTCTATGGCTTGTCACTAGAAGCGCAATTTCAAAATTGAGTGGTAGTTCTATGCCTGACCACTAGAAGCGCAATTTCGAAATGGAGTGGTAGTTCTATGCCTGACCACCGGGGGCGCAATATCGAAATGGAGTGGTAGTTCTATGCCTGACCACTAGAGGCGCGATTTCGAAATGGAGTAGTACTTCTATGGCTTGCCACTAGAAGCGCAATTTCAAAATTGAGTGGTAGTTCTATGCCTGACCACTAGAAGCCCAATTTCGAAATGGAGTGGTAGTTCTATGCCTGACCACCGGGGGCGCAATATCGAAATGGAGTGGTAGTTCTATGCCTGACCACTAGAGGCGCGATTTCGAAATGGAGTGGTAGTTCTATGCCTGACCACTAGAGGCGCAATTTCGAACTGGAGTGGTAGTTCTATGCCTGACCACCGGGGGCGCAATATCGAAATGGAGTGGTAGTTCTATGCCTGACCACCGGGGGCGCAATATCAAAATGGAGTGGTAGTTCTATGCCTGGCCACTAGAGGCGCAATATCGAAATTGAGTGGTAGTTCTATGCCGGGCCACTAGAGGCGCAATTTCGAAATGGAGTGGTAGTTCTATGCCTGACCACTAGAGGCACGATTTCGAAATGGAATAGTAGTTCTATGCCTGACCACTAGAGGCGCGATTTCGAAATGGAGTAGTAGTTCTATGGCTTGTCACTAGAAGCGCAATTTCAAAATTGAGTGGTAGTTCTATGCCTGACCACTAGAAGCGCAATTTCGAAATGAAGTGGTAGTTCTATGCCTGACCACCGGGGGCGCAATATCGAAATGGAGTGGTAGTTCTATGCCTGACCACTAGAGGCGCGATTTCGAAATGGAGTAGTACTTCTATGGCTTGCCACTAGAAGCGCAATTTCAAAATTGAGTGGTAGTTCTATGCCTGACCACTAGAAGCCCAATTTCGAAATGGAGTGGTAGTTCTATGCCTGACCACCGGGGGCGCAATATCGAAATGGAGTGGTAGTTCTATGCCTGACCACTAGAAGCGCGATTTCGAAATGGAGTGGTAGTTCTATGCCTGACCACTAGAGGCGCAATTTCGAACTGGAGTGGTAGTTCTATGCCTGACCACCGGGGGCGCAATATCGAAATGGAGTGGTAGTTCTATGCCTGACCACCGGGGGCGCAATATCAAAATGGAGTGGTAGTTCTATGCCTGGCCACTAGAGGCGCAATATCGAAATTGAGTGGTAGTTCTATGCCTGGCCACTAGAGGCGCAATTTCGAAATGGAGTGGTAGTTCTATGCCTGACCACTAGAGGTAACCAAAGATATAGCTAGGCGGTTGCCGACGCTAGATGAGTGACACACACATTTAATGCATGCGCATGCTGCTTGTGGCCTTCTTCTGTGCCTTGCACAGTATAAAACCCCTTAAAACAATTACTGAAGCGAGACGGCGCACGCGTTACGGCGACAGATTTAAATTGTGAGTGCACTATATCTCGTCGCAAATGGTGCTTAACCACGGCGGGTCTCAAGCACAGGAGACTCCCAATTTCTAAATGACACACACTTGGCTCACAGCGCAAAGTTGTGTTAAACTTGCTTTGTCTAAAGCAGGCACACACATACGAGTATGATCCTGATAGGTAACTAAGCTATCGGTCTTATGTCCAAGCGCAACATAATTTAGGTTAGAACCTCATAACAAGTATTCCCGTTCGCTAATAGAGAGATCTCTCCCAGGATATATAGAAACGGAGACACTCGTCCGAATTGAACCTGGAAACAAAGCGCTACATCTGAGAATCTCGTCAGACATAGGGTTAAAGTTTACTGCAGTTTAATACGAAAGAACTACAATGAAATCACCAAAAATAAAACAAAATAATATAACTACTAATAATAGAAATAAAAATAACTATAATAAGCCCATATGATCCCGCTTAAATGCCTTCAGATTGCCATGAGTGCGACTTTTGCAACCAGTTGACAGTAGCGCTTCTTCACTGCACGTTCGGTCATAAAAAGTTTAAATTGTGTGCTCAGAATAAGTTTAAACCTTGTGCCTTGTGATTATTAACCAATTTTTATGCTGAATGGTCGGCTCAAACTCAATTGCGAAACACCGTGAGTCTGTTAATGTGTGACTTAAATGGAACTCATTAATAACCAGTATCACGTAATAACCTGGGTTAGAATAGAAGGCTTGTCCAACGAGCTGCGTCACCAGGTAATGTAAACGATCGGTAGCGAAGCTCCCCTCACGGCCAATGAGAGAGAGTCTCGCGATATTTCAGGCGAATTTGAGGTTTCAGAGCGTAGATCGCACAGGCAGGGATTCTTGTGAGCACTCAATGAACGGAGGCTGAAGTTGTGTAAAAGACATGCATTTATTCCTATAACTAACATAAGACAGACATTACACCTAACAAACAATAAACACGAAATAACGGAGTGGACACAAACAATGTAATCATGAAAATGCAATGACCAGATTTAAAATGAGTAACCTTAAAAGGGAAAATACTGTTCTGCAAAGCAAGCAATTTGTGGAAATACTGTCCTAAAGTAATATAGCAGGTGAATAGGAGTTTAGGTTGTTATAAATGAAAGGAAGTTTGTTTACTTGGTTGCAGAGTGGGGGGGGGGGGGTCTTGGCAGTTGGTTGCGGAGGCTGATGAGCTGATGGGTGATGGCACTCAGGGAGGCGCGGTGTTTGCAGCGGTTGTTGGAGTGGAGCCCCTCTGATTCCCTCTCCTGGTGAAGCTTGGGCTTGGTTGCAGTTCTCTGTCCAGCTGGGTCTTCACTGATAGGCTTCAGGAGGGCTTCTTGTGGGCTTCTCTTCTCTTGGGCTGATGTTCTCTGCCTCTCTTCGTGCTGATGGTCTTTTGTTTTCTCCTCCCTTCTGTTTCTCCTCTCCTGGCTTTGTTCTGAGGTGCCAGGTTTTATAGTGTAAAGTTCGTGAATAGGAGTGACCAGGAATTCGACTCCTGGACCAATGGCTGACCATCCATTTGGCGGGCTTTCGGAAGGGGGTCTGTATCAGTCCTTTTGAGATTTATGACCAGAGTGATTTCCCTTGTATTGATGATTTTCGTTAGGCTGGTGTAACTTTTGATATATTCACTTTCGTGGTAACCACTGACCAGATTTGGAAACTGGAGTGATTTTCCATCGGTTTGATACCAAACATGCCATAGCAGCCTAGCGGTTCACACCTCATACCATCTGTAATGATTAATTAATGATTACTTATATTATGTCGTTATGTTATATTACTCACACCTTATTTTATGCCTCACAATCTATATAATTGTAAATATACTGTGTAGCTGCTGGCGCGTTCCAAACTAAATCTCATTGTACTTACAATGTCAATAAAAACATCCATCCATCCATCTAGGCAGGCCAGTGTCGCCTCCATCCTTCCTGAAGTCAGTGATTCCTTTGTCTTTGTGCTGTTTAGTGCCAAATTGTTTGCTGAACTCCAACCTATCAGTTTCTGGACCTCATCTCTGTAAGCTGACTCATAAGAACCAAAGAGATTTACAAATGAGAGGAGGCCATTCGGCCCATCAAGCTCCTTTGAGGAGAACTTAGCTAATAGCTCAAAAATCTTATCTAGCTCTGATTTAAAAGAACCCAGGGTTTTAGCTTGTGTTACAATAACAGGAAGACTATTCCATACTCTAACTACACGCTGTGTACAGAAATGCTTCATCAAATTCGTTTTAAAATGTTCTCCAGCTAATTTCCACTTATGGCCACGAGTTCTGGTATTTAAACTAACATTGAAATAGCCATTTGGCTGAACAGCATCCAGACCTGTTAGAATCTTAAACACCTGGATTATGTCCCCCCTTAGTCTCCTTTGCTCGAGGCTAAACAGATTCAGCTCAGCTAACCTCTCCTCATTAGACATTCCTCTAAGACCAGGAATCATTCTCGTTGCCCTACGTTGCACCTTTTCCAAGGCAGCAATGTCCTTCTTAAGGTATGGTAACCAAACCCGCACACAATATTCTAGGTGGGGTCTTACCAAGGAATTATATTATCGTAGCATCACTTGCCTTGTCTTAAACTCCACACACCTAGAGATGCAATGTGCCTTCTCGCGTGGTGTTCCTGCAGAGGGAGTCTGTGAGTGCTGGAGATTGGGGGAGGGGGCAGTGTGGCTATGTCTGCTCTGTGTTCCTCCAGACGAGCAAAGAAGCTGTTTAGCTCCTTTGCTAAAAGGGCGTTGCTGTTAACAGTGACGGTGTTGTTGCCTTTGAAGTTTGTAATGTGTTGTATTCCCTGCCACACCCACTGTGGGTTGTTGTATGTGAAGTAGACCTCTATTTTCTGTTTCTCTGCCTGCCTGGCAACCTTGATGCCCCTATTCAGGTTAGCTCTGGCTGCACTCTGTGTTCTTGACTGCGCTGTCTTGTCCTGTAGTATTGTATTGTTGCTCTTGTGTTTATCTTGCACTTTCTCCCTCTGTTTGTGCTCCTTTCACTCTGTATAGTTCTATCTTGCCCGCACTTGTGTCATCTTGTGTTGTTTCTGTTTTTCTTCTTTGTGTTGCACCGTGGTCCAGGAGGAACAATGTTTCCTTTCACTGTGTACTGTGTATATTGCTGAAATAACAATAAACCCACTTGACCACCTGCCTCAATTCATCCTGAAGAGTTTTCCAATGTTGTTCAAAGGTCTGTTTGTTTCGAGTGAAGGACACGCCCCTGGACGTGCTGGATAAGGGGACCACAGATCAGTGTCCTCAGTCCTGCTTCTCCCTTCAAAGCTGAGAGGAAGATGACCCGCCTGCTGCTTCTGGTTTTGGCTTATGGAGCTCTGCTTATCTCCACAGAGGCCCAGCAAGATTACCACAGTCTCCCTGCACTCACAAGACGGCCATTAAACTCGCAGTCGAAAATGCTCATCAAGGAACCCGTCAGCACATGAATTTCTATAACATCCAGGGCCGTCCGAAGGTAACTGCTGAGAAAGTGTTTACAAAAGTGTGAAACTTTCATCATCTGCAAGCTGAACTAATGAGTATCACATTGATTTTGATGTTTTAATTTCAATGCATATGATGCTTAATGTCTCTTCACAATGAAAGTGATGGTTGTATATCTCAGCCCTGGTCAATTTTACCTTCTCACAGTTTCTCTCTGAATCTGCTGCAGTCAAGTCTGTGACAGTTTGCCATTTTTTGGGTGATTATTGTTTGTTATATTGCCTTTAAAACAGTTGTAGGCAATTTTGTATATAACGTGTTTATGTGATTTAGATCAGCAGTGAATACATTGACATTGAGATTCTCTTGAGAGCAACAAAATGTCCAAAGTCAACTGCAACAGACCATCGGGCTGACTGTATTTTCATGGACAAGAGGGTAAGTAAAGAGTCACTGTGACTGTGAGCATTGGACATATCAGTTAGCAAATTAATTTAGGTTCATGTTAACTTTTTTGATGCCCTGCGGGGGAAAGTTAGCCAACAATAAAGTAACAAATACATAGGTGGCCTCAAAGAGCCAGTTCCTTCACCTTATTCTCAAATTTTAGTAGGTTTACAGGCTTAAAGGCTGGATTACCAGGCAGAAGCAAATGCTAATCATCTGAGGGGTGACCTGTAGATTATGCTTCGAGCTATGAACCCTAGCTGGCCTTATTTAAAGACCTGTGGGCTGTACTACAAAGCGGGTTTTACATACCCAGAGGTAACTCAATCGAGCCAGGTTAACTAAAACTCATTGTTGAAATCAGCCTTAAATGGCAGTGTGGTGATTTGTGGTGAAAGGGCAGGACTTAACTCTTGTTTTAATTAGAAAGCCAGTAATTAAACCTGGTCAGAGCAGGGTAGATGTGCAGTGTGAATTACCCTTTAAATTTACCTCTTTAAATAGTGAACTACAGGACCACTTAGCTTGATCGGAGGACAGTATTTTAATACAGAGCAGTGTTCAGTTAAACGGGATTTGTTGTTCATACTTTTAGATGAACTTGCTTTGTATAATATAGCCTTATGGTGACCCTGCTTTGGAAGCTCTTTCCTCTAAAATTGTTCTGTGTCATTAAACCCTGCACTCCAGCAGCTCTGCCTTAAATCATTAGATATATCTTTACTACACCTTCTCTCACTGTATTTATTGCCCACCACTCTTTAAATACTGTTTTTGTGTGTCTGTGTTTTTGCAGCCATTCATTAACTGTAGAGTTTGCAGCAGACGGTCTGGTAATGATCTTACACATCCATCAAATGACTGTGTACCAAACAAGAAAGTGGATGAAGTAAGTGTAGAGAGTCTTAGCATTATGGAAATGTAACAGGTGTGTGAATTGTGTCTAAACATGTGGTTAAACTTTGATTGTGTTTGTACATGCAAAAATTTGATCAGAGTACTGTTTATTAATGACAATGTTACTTTTAATCTGAACAACAGTGGCAGCACCAAGGAAAAGCTTGGGGGGGGGGGCTCTAGCTCCTCCTCCAATGACCATAGTACCCCCACAGCACCCCCAAAATATTGGTTTCATTTTTTCTTTAACTATCTGTAAAATCTGTATATTGTGTAAGACATTTTTGCGGTTTTTACAGCATACTTGTAGTGTATTTTTTCTTCAAAGTACACATAGAGGCTCTGTGAGCTAGACGTTAGAATTTCATATTTTATCCTATTTTATCCATGCTGTAGCTTATCGTGCTGTGTGCTTCTATACACCATCTACATAAGCTGAAAAGCTAAAGCACCCGGTCTAAATAATCTCACTCCCCTATAGCACCTGTAGCATTAAGTCACTGGCGCTGCCACTGCTGAATAAACGACTCCAATCTGACTAAACCGCTTAACTTTTCCTCCCCATGTTACATTTCAGGACAAACGACGTAATATGTGTCCTTCTGATAAACCTCTTCTCAGACCTAAAACTGCCTTGGCTTCCAAGGACACTAAAGAAGCTGAAGGAGACCGTCTGACTGTTTCTGATGGCTGATGGTCCTGCAATGTGGACCAGAGGAGGAAACTGGGAGGGAAAATGCTTTGCTTTATATCATGCCCACCCAAAGCCCCCAGTGAGTAAGCCATAGGCGCCGATAGGATGGAAAAACTCCCAAGAAGGAAGAAACCTTGGGAGGGACCAAACTCAAAGGGGGAGCCCATCCTCCTGGGGCCGGCAAAGTGTAGGTGCAGGATCACAAAAAAACTTGACGAGAGAAACGAGAGAATTCGACTGTCCCTCACAAAAACTGTAAAGTTTTAGTGGCTAAATTGCTTTTTCTATGCCTTTTCAAACAGGAGGAGATTTGTTTGGCTATACGTAGAAATTTTCTATACAATTTAGACAGCACAGAATCATTAACCTACTTTAATGCATTTATTAATACAACCACATATTTCACACATTTTGACATCAGTCATGCAGTGAAGATACAGTCTCTTTATTTCTTGACGCCAACCCTCCCCATTAATCCGGGCTTGGGACCGACACCTAGTTGAGCTGGCTTTCTCCCTTAAGTGGCTGGGTTAGGCTAAACTATGCACATATTTATGAAGACTACTATAAATTTATAAAGACCTCCCTAAATATGTAGTCTAACAAAACGCAGTTTAAAGAAGGTAGCCTACCTGGTAAACAAAGAAATTAAAAGGCCCACAGCATATAATCGGGCTATATCCAAGCAGTTTTTAAGAACGTAACCTACATGGCGAAATTGAATTACTTTCTGGACCAACAAACGCAACCAGACATGAACATTATGCACCTTCCTAGTCTTGATGTATGTCGTCATACAGATGAGGACGTTAAGGCAGCCTTTAGGTCCGACCCATCATGCACTGCAGTTTTTTGCAAATTCCTCAGATGGAAAACCATTAAATACCTCTTCTATTACCTTATATTACCTTATATTCATGTAATAAATATACAAATATCAATTAGTTGGAAATCAGCCAGACAGACGTAATTACTACAAATGGTTTCCACTGTATTTGTGACTCTGAGTGCCGCAGGCTTGGATGCAGTGCCGCACCATTTTGGGCATGCACTGGCATGCACTGGCCAATCATGTAGCACTTCTCTCATAAATATTAATGAGACATCACCTACCACCCTGCAAAAAAGAAATTTGCCGCTCGTCCCCCTGCACATGAACCAACATGGCTGTCTCAACCAGCGGAGCTCCGGAGCCTCTGGAGAAACACGCGGCAAAAAAGGCTCGCATACGGTCTTCCAGAGTTTGGGAATACTTCAGTCATGACACCTTTTCTGCGCCTCTACTGTAGCTGGCGTTAATGACGCTGTTTCAGCCATTTTATATTTTCTGTTTACTTATTCTGTCATGTAAGACTGAGACAAATTATCGTTTACGACTATTCTTACACACTGTAGCCTGACTTGCTGACTTAAGTAAGCTTAACTATAAGCTACCTTTGCTAGTGTTTGTGAATAACATGTTTCTCTAGTTATGAAATTATTCCATGTTTTAGCATCTGTTTCAACATTAAAGTCAAATTGGTATATTGAAATATGTAAAAACTATTGAACTATTAGCTTAAGTCTAACATAGAAAATCCTACTGAATCTCTTAAGATTTTCCTTTTTTGTTAATGCACTAATGTTTAAGAAGTGTCTTAAATTGAATTTCAGATTTGTGTGTGGGTGGGAGTGGGTGAATTGTATTAAATTCATACATTCATTCTTTTGGCTCAGACATTACTGACCTAAAACAAATTGAGGCATTGGGTAAGTGCTTAAATTAGCTACTAAATGGCAAAAAATATTCTAAATATCACATTTTCCATTCTTCGGTATAATTTTAATGAATCACCTATGCTGCCAAACATTAACGCATAGATTGTCACAACACTCTATGTTTTAGTTCTTCTTTATGTGTATAGGACGGTGTGATGGTTCTGGTGGTGGGTGTGGCCGACGCTGCTCGCGATGTTTGGCTATGCTGCAGTCCCAGGGACCAAGTTGGAACACATTTCCACCTTCAAGCTTAGGTGGAAAAACGGCACCGAGACCCAGCAGCAGGACAACTTCTTGTCCAGACAACCAGCCCTGCTTCATCATTGAAGTAAGCCCTGTGAACAGGAGCGAGATGTACTTCTGCAGTGGATGTTATAGCGGAAAGAACATCCCCATCCTCACGTCTGCCGGAGTGCCCCCTCAAGTGGGTGTGTGACTTAACTCGATGGATGAATTGGACAGAATGTACTGTTACTAGAGGTCGACCGATATGGGTTTTTCAAGTCAAGGGTCAGGCGATGGCCGATATATGCTGCTGATTTTTTTTGGCCGATAATTGGACGTTTTCCCCTCTATTTGCATGGTAAAATATCACACTAATAATAACAAACGATACACAAAATTTCTCAATTTAGCATTTATTGAATACTCAACTTGGAAACAATAACACATTTATAAACAATAAAAATAGCAGCATCAGAATCTCTGTTAGTGCACAATATAGCAGCAAACTCCTCATGTTTGACGGAAGGAAATTTGTAAACAATACAAAAAGGAATAAGCATGTTATCTTTAGTTGTAATCCCACTTCCAGTCCCTGAGTCTTACTCACCACACTCATACTTCACAGCAAACAGACAGCAGTTAATTAACCAGAAGAGAAAAATGCAAAAACACAACAGAACTTGTAAATAATAACAAACTAATAGACAATAAAAATAGCAGCATCAGAATCTCTATTAGTGCCAAATATAGCAGCAAACTCCTCATGTCTGACGGAAGGAAAATTTGTAAATACACAAAGGAATGAGCACATCTTCAGTTTTAATCCCATTTCCAGTCCCTGAGTCTTCCTCATCCCACAAGCAGGCAAGGCATGTCACCCCGGTTGTGTGACACTTATTTTATATAATAAAATAAGTGCCCCCTGCGGCCCCAGAGCCCGAGCAGCCGTCTCCGCTGCCTGCAGCTACCGCGCCCACGTCCGAGGCGCTTTCCCTGCCTGCAGCTCCCGGGCAGGCGCTCCCTCTGCAGCCTGCAGCTCCAGTCCCTGGCCCCACTCCAGTCCCTTCTCCCCCTGTGACTCTGGTACCCTCACCCCGACGAGCCCGACCCCGGCCGCAGGTCCTTATGTCTGTGTCCCATAAGGGGAGAGGACACAGACGCACGGCTGGGGTCCCACCCGCCCAGCCCCCTGGCTCGCCCTCCCTCGCCGGCGCTAGGGCTTGGTCGGCACCTGCGGGTCCTGGCCCTCCGGGTCGGCTGTCGTCTGCGGGTCCCCCTCCGCGGCCTCGTCGCCCTGCCTCGGTCCCTCCTCCGGCGTCTTATCGGTTGCCTGCGGGCCCCCCGACGGCGGCTCCTCATTCGCCTGCTGGTCCTCCCGCTCTGGCGTGTCGGAGGACGTCGCCGTCTGCTGCGGCTCCCCCTCTCTCCTTGCCCTCGCCAGGGTCCCTTCCAGCTCCTTCGTCCCCTTCCCTGGTCTCCCCTCCGACTCCCTCCTTCGTCCCTGCGTCTGTCCCTCACCCCGTCTCCTCGGCCCCTCCGGCTCCGGCCTCCCGGCCGCCTGCAGCCCTTCCGGCTGCCTCCCGTCGCCCGCTGGGTCTCCCTCGGGCTCCTCTTGGTTCCCCCTCCTTCTCTCCCTGGCCTCCCGTCTTTGTCCCTCCTGCCTCTGCTCCCCCTCGCTTTGTTCCTCCTGTCTCTGTCCCTCCTCTCTTTGTCCCTCGTCCCTCTGGCTTCTGCTCCTCTTTCCCCGATGTTCCCTTCGTTCACTCCCGGTCCTTTTGTCCTGCCTGTTCCCTCCGTGTCCCCCTTTCTGATCTGTTTCTCTGCCTTTCCTGTCTTATGTCAAGTCTTGTCCTGGCTCCTTCCCCTGTGCCAGTTCTGTCTGTCCGTTCTGTTCCCTGTCCCTCATTAATGAGGTTTTATATAGATATACATATATGCCCGGCTTGTCCGCTCCTCGTGTGTGCCACGCCCCCTGATTACCCACGTGTGCTTCCCTGATCGTCTCCTGCTTTGCCCGATTACTTTGATTAGTCATGACCTATTTTAAGTCCTGGTCTTACCTGTTTGCCCTGTCCGTCATTGTAGTTTGTCAATGCCTGCGTTCCGTCCTGCTCTACCCGCTCCGTTTCCCCGATTAAAGACCCGTTTTCACAAACACAAAAAAAACTATATGTATACATATACATACACTGAACAAAAATATAAACGCAACACTTTTGTTTTTGCTCCCATTTTTCATGAGATGGACTTAAAGATCTACAATTCATTCCAGATACACAATATTACCATTTCTCTCAAACATTTCTCACAAATCAGTCTAAATGTGTGATAGTGAGCACTTCTGCTTTGCTGAGATAATCCATCCCACCTCACAGGTGTGCCACATCAAGATGCTGATCTGACATCATGGGTAGTGCACAGGTGTACCTTATACTGCCCACAATAAAAGGCCACCCTGGAATGTGCAGTTTTGTCTCACAGCAAAATGCCACAGATGCCACAAGCATTGAGGGAGCGTGCAATTGGCATGCTGACAGCAGGAATGTCAACCAGATCTGTTGCTCGTGCATTGAATGTTCATTTCTCAACCATAAGCCGTCTCCAAAGGCGTTTCAGAGAATATGGCAGTACATCCAACCGGCCTCACAACCGCAGACCACGTGTAACCACACCAGCCCAGGACCTCCACATCCAGCAGGTTCACCTCCAAGATCGTCTGAGACCAGCCACTCAGACAGATGATGCACGGCCCCATGTTGCAAGGATCTGTACACAGTTCTTGGAAGCTGAAAATGTCCCAGTTCTTGCATGGCCAGCATACTCACCGGACATGTCACCCGTTGAGCATGTTTGGGATGTGCTTGACCGGCGTATACGACAGCGTGTACCAGTTCCCACTAATATCCAACAACTTCGCACAGCCATTGAAGAGGAGTGGACCAACATTCCACAGGCCACAATTGACAATCTGATAAACTCTATGCGAAGAAGATGTGTTGCATTGTATGAGGCAAATGGTGGTCACACCAGATACTGACCGGTTCTGAGTCCCCAGACCCCCAATAAAGCAAAAAACTGCACATTCCAGGGTGGCCTTTTATTGTGGGCAGTATAAGGTACACCTGTGCACTACCCATGATGTCAGATCAGCATCTTGATGTGGCACACCTGTGAGGTGGGATGGATTATCTCAGCAAAGCAGAAGTGCTCACTATCACACATTTAGACTGATTTGTGAGAAATGTTTGAGAGAAATGGTAATATTGTGTATCTGGAATGAATTGTAGGTCTTTAAGTCCATCTCATGAAAAATGGGAGCAGAAACAAGAGTGTTGCGTTTATATTTTTGTTCAGTATATATATTTATGGGTGTATCGAGACTAGATGGTCAGTATGGATAACTAAGGTGCACTAAAACTGGGTGAGCAGGCAAGGCATGTCACCCAGGTTGTGTGACAATTATTTTATATAAATGTATATATGTATATATATATTCCATCCACCATCCCTCCTTTACGGAGAACTGCGTTATTTTTATTGTCCATTACGAAAAAAATAAAAAAACTATATATATATATATATATATATACATATATATTTATGGGTGTATCGAGACTAGTTGGTCATTATGGATAACTAAGTTGCACTAAAATTGGGTGAGCAGGCAAAGCATGTCACCCAGGTTGTGTGACAATTATTTTATATATATGTATGTATATATTCCATCCACCATCCCTCCTTTACGGAGAACTGCGTTATTTTTCTTTTCTATTGCTAATAAAAAAACTATATATATGTACATATATATATATATATATATATGGGTGTATCGAGACTAGATGGTCAGTATGGATAACTAAGGTGCACTAAAATTGGGTGAGCAGGCAAGGCATGTCACCCAGGTTGTGTGACAATAATTTTATATATATGTATATATATATTCCATCCACTATCCCTCCTTTATGGAGAACTGCGTTATTTTTATTGTCTATTGCAAAAAAAAACACAAAAAAACTATATATATATATATATATACACATATATATTTATGGGTGTATCGAGACTAGTTGGTCATTATGGATAACTAAGGTGCACTAAAATTGGGTGAGCAGGCAAGGCATGTCACCCCAGTTGTGTGACAATTATTTTATATAAATGTATATATATATTCCCTCCACCACCCCTCCTTTACGGAGGACTGCTTTATTTTTAATATCCATTGCGAAAAAAAAACACAAGAAAAAGAAAAAATATCTATATATATATACATATATATATATATATATATATATATATATATATATATATATATATATGGGTGTGTCGAGACTAGATGGTCAGTATGGATAACTGAGGTGCACTAAAATTGGGTGAGCAGGCAAGGCATGTCACCCAGGTTGTGTGACAATTATTTTATATATATGCATATACATATTCCATCCACCATCCCTCCTTTATGGAGAACTGCGTTATTTTTATTGTCTATTGCAAAAAAAAAACAGAAAAACTATATATATATATATATATATATATACATATATATTCATGGGTGTATCGAGACTAGATGGTCATTATGGATAACTAAAGTGCACTAAAATTGGGTGAGCAGGCAAGGCATGTCACCCAGGTTGTGTGACAATTATTTTATATAAATGTATATATATATATATATATTCCATCCACCATCCCTCCTTTACGGAGAACTGCGTTATTTTTCTTTTCTATTGCTAATAAAAAAACTATATATATATACATATATATTTATGGGTGTATCGAGACTAGATGGTCATTATGAATAACTAAGGTGCACTAAAATTGGGGTGAGCAGGCAAGGCATGTCACCCCGGTTGTGTGACAATTATTTTATATATATATTCCATCCACCATCCCTCCTTTACGGAGGACTGCTTTATTTTTAATATCCATTGCGAAAAAAAAACACAAGAAAAAGAAAAAATATCTATATATATATACATATATATATATATATATATATATATATATATATATATATATATATGGGTGTGTCGAGACTAGATGGTCAGTATGGATAACTAAAGTGCACTAAAATTGGGTGAGCAGGCAAGGCATGTCACCCAGGTTGTGTGACAATTATTTTATATAAATGTATATATATATATATATATATATATATATATATATATATATATATATATATATATATATATATATATATATATATATATTCCATCCACCATCCCTCCTTTACGGAGAACTGCGTTATTTTTCTTTTCTATTGCTAATAAAAAAACTATATATATGTACATATATATATATATATATATATGGGTGTATCGAGACTAGTTGGTCATTATGGATAACTAAGTTGCACTAAAATTGGGTGAGCAGGCAAGGCATGTCACCCAGGTTGTGTGACAATTATTTTATATATATATGTATATATATATTCCCTCCACCACCCCTCCTTTACGGAGGACTGCTTTATTTTTAATATCCATTGCGAAAAAAAAACACAAGAAAAAGAAAAAATATCTATATATATATACATATATATATATATATATATATATATATATATATATATATATATATATGGGTGTGTCGAGACTAGATGATCAGTATGGATAACTAAAGTGCACTAAAATTGGGTGAGCAGGCAAGGCATGTCACCCAGGTTGTGTGACAATTATTTTATATAAATGTATATATATATATATATATATATATATATATATATATATATATATATATATATATATATATATATATTCCATCCACCATCCCTCCTTTACGGAGAACTGCGTTATTTTTCTTTTCTATTGCTAATAAAAAAACTATATATATGTACATATATATATATATATATATATGGGTGTATCGAGACTAGTTGGTCATTATGGATAACTAAGTTGCACTAAAATTGGGTGAGCAGGCAAGGCATGTCACCCAGGTTGTGTGACAATTATTTTATATATATATGTATATATATATTCCCTCCACCACCCCTCCTTTACGGAGGACTGCTTTATTTTTAATATCCATTGCGAAAAAAAAACACAAGAAAAAGAAAAAATATCTATATATATACATATATATATATATATATATATATATATATATATATATATATATATATATATATATATATGGGTGTGTCGAGACTAGATGGTCAGTATGGATAACTAAGGTGCACTAAAATTGGGTGAGCAGGCAAGGCATGTCACCCAGGTTGTGTGACAATTATTTTATATATATGCATATACATATTCCATCCACCATCCCTCCTTTACGGAGAACTGCGTTATTTTTATTGTCTATTGCAAAAAAAAAACAGAAAAACTATATATATATATATATATATATATATATATATATATATATATATATATATATATATATATATATATATATACATATATATTCATGGGTGTATCGAGACTAGATGGTCATTATGGATAACTAAAGTGCACTAAAATTGGGTGAGCAGGCAAGGCATGTCACCCAGGTTGTGTGACAATTATTTTATATAAATGTATATATATATATATATATATTCCATCCACCATCCCTCCCCTTTACGGAGAACTGCGTTATTTTTCTTTTCTATTGCTAATAAAAAAACTATATATATATGTACATATATATATATATATATATGGGTGTATCGAGACTAGTTGGTCATTATGGATAACTAAGTTGCACTAAAATTGGGTGAGCAGGCAAGGCATGTCACCCAAGTTGTGTGACAATTATTTTATATATATGTATATATATATTCCATCCACCATCCCTCCTTTATGGAGAACTGCGTTATTTTTATTGTCTATTGCAAAAAAAAAACAAAAAAAACTATATATATATACATATATATTTATGGGTGTATCGAGACTAGATGGTCATTATGAATAACTAAGGTGCACTAAAACTGGGTGAGCAGGCAAGGCATGTCACCCAGGTTGTGTGACAATTATTTTATATATATGTATATATATATTCCATCCACCATCCCTCCTTTATGGAGAACTGCGTTATTTTTATTGTCTATTGCAAAAAAAAAAACAAAAAAAACTATATATATATATACATATATATATATGGGTGTATCGAGACTAGAAGGTCATTATGCATAACTAAAGTGCACTAAAATTGGGTGAGCAGGATAGGCATGTCACCCCAGTTGTGTGACAATTATTTTATATATATGTATATATATATATATATTCCCTCCACCACCCCTCCTCTACGGAGGACTGCTTTATTTTTATTTCCATTGCAAAAATAAAAAATTTTAAAACACAAAAAAAAAAAAAAAAACGAAAATAATAATAATAAAAATAATTTTGAATGTGTATTCAAATAAGTTTGAATGTGTGTGAACTATATATAAATATATATATACACATGCATATACAGAAATATATACACACACACACATATATATATATACACACACACACACAGACACACACTCACATAAACACATACACACACTGTGTACAGTCTTATGCAAAGGTTTGGCACCCCTTGACAAATAACATCTTTTCAATTACAAAAGCAACAATATCAGTTAATACAGTCTCTTTAGGAACTGGGGGAAAAATACACAATATTTTCAGCAAACATTGATGAATAGTTACTTTTTATGCCATAAATTGAACAAAATTACAAAATAAAAACATTATTATGGCACTCTGCAAAAGTTTGGGCACCCTACGTAATCAGTACTTAGTAACACCTCCTCTGCCAGATATCACAGCTTACAAGCGCTTCTTATAGCCAGCTGAAAGGCTTTCAGTTCTTGTACTTGGGATTTTCTCACATTCTTCCTTGCAAAAGGCTTCTAGTTCTGTAATATTCTAATATATCAAGGGCTGTATTGTCAAATAGGAGATCGGCAGCATTCTCCCACCTGAGAAAACTGTACTACAATGCCCTTGATAGTGTGTAGAAACACACTCGTCAGCTCTAGTCCTCCTGTAACAACGCAAAAGGACTGGCAACCCTCAGGTATTTATGCGTGCGATTGTATGATAAATTCACCCTGACAGTCTCACACTTCTCTTGGTACCAACAGGTCTCATGGAATATATAAAAGGCAACTGCAACAATTATACTCGGCACTAAACATCGAGGCACGGAAATGCAGCAGAGCTTGTGTATTTCTCAGGATGCATTCTAGTAAAATGCCCGGAAAATGAGCTAAAGACATATTTCAAGGGGCACTATATAAAACCGATGGAAATTTTACTGATTAAATAAAAGGAAAAGCATCGTTTGAAAAATCACAAATGTTTCTAAGATTCAATGCATCGCTTTTTGACCACATCATAGCGATGAACACATCATTGTTCCTGACAATGTCCTAATACAGAAATAAAACTTTATGTTGGTAAACTCAAAAAGCCTTCAGCTGTCACACTGGCTAACGATCTCAAACGATTATAAAGCAGCATTTTGAAAAGCGCTGTTTTAAAATAACAGATACAACACTTACCTTGTCTTCTGGCCAAATGCTTTTCACGGCTTGGCACTCCAACGGTGCTGAAACGAAATTTGTATTTCCTCCTATCGTTGGCCCTTCAGTTCTTCTTTTCTCCCTTTGGATGTTTTTTTCCTTCTTCTTTGGATATTGTTTTTTATTTTTGTTTGTTTTTTTTTACTTTGCATGTTTTTCCTTCTTCGGATATTATTTTTTTGGCTTATTTTTTTAGACGATGTTTTTTTCGTCTTCTTTAAAAATTGATTTTTTTCGTCTTCTTTAAATATTGTTTTTTTTTTCATCCTTTTGATGTTGTTTTACGGAACAAGAGCCGTACAGTGCTACTCTATCAGGAGGTAGCGCCAACTGAACGCCTTGAAGCAGTACCCAGCTCTTTTATAGGGAGCGTCAACCCGAAGTCAAGTTCTAGAACGTTGCACTCACTTTTCATTGGTTTCCCAGCTATGCTGTCAGAATAATGTTTGCTGATTGGTCGAAAATTTTAAAACGTACCCGAGTACTGTAAAAAAAACTCAAGATCTTGCTACCCTACGGAGCACCCATAAGGTGATTTTTTTTATACGTTATATGCAGCTATTTGTAGCAGGCCGTAATTAGACTAATCCACCCTTTGTCAATAAAGCCAACAAGAGAACAGGTTGCCCAAAGTTTGCTCAGGTACACGCCACAGCACAACCTTAAAAACACATCCAGCACAAATCACACTAGTGAATGACACAGCAAATCACAGCAATAAAAAAGACCCCTATGGGCAATCCAGCACCCAGACTACAGGTGCCAAAAGGCCCAGCCTGCCTAATAATGAACCCAAAATATACATACAACAAAGAAAAAGACACAAACAAAAAAGAAAATAAAACTAGCCAGCTGCTCCCACTAAACCCCGCTCCCGAGGCCACTAAGCCGGCTGGCTTGATAATACACGATACAACCTCAGATAAAACATATTAAAGCAACACCAGGGAGGTTTACAACCTGATCCTTAAAATTATCGACCCGTAATTCCACCTTGAAAACCCCTAAAGAACAGTAGTTTACCCCATGACTCACTGCCCCATTCAAACAAAAAAAAAACAGGTTTTTGGGGTAACCTTTAGGTCAGCTCTTCAAAACCAGGTATGAGGACTCTTCAGCTAATCAGTCCTCTAATTAGAAATCTAATTAGGGAGTTGCAGCGAAAACCTGCATACACACCGGCCCTTTGCGGATAAGATTGTTCACCCCTGAAACAAGCAAACAGAAAGGCTGCTACACTGCAAATTCAATATGCCCGCCGATGCTCCCCCAAATCTATCAGGACCCTGCCTGTCTTTCCCGTGCCTGCTCCTTTGCCAATATGCCCTACCATCGGAACATGCACAGCCATCTCGCCCCGGCTATGCCTCCAGTCCGAACTGCAGTTCCTATACCTGCCTATAATTGCCTGGCTACAATCCATCCCCCAAAATGAAATTGATGACCCAACGATCACAGCTAAGAATTCTATCCCCAAACCACTGGTCTTCCTCCCCAACCGAACGATCATTCACTGACCGTGGTAACTTATAAGGGTTGGTATGATGACCAGTGGTGGACCTCACCGAACGTTTAACTGGTCTCTACACCTCGGGGGGGACATAACCTCCTCCATTATACGAGGCCTACTTGTGGATGCTCTATTGCGACCCCTCCCACCAGCCCTGTCCCCGTAAAACCACAGAGTCCTCATCCGATTCCATTTCTGTTGCCCCTGTGGGCAACCCAGACTCAGGAGACATTACCAGAACATCTTCCCCTGACATAACAACCCCCTGTGGTACTGGACGCAACTCTGTTCGGTGAACTTGACGGACAACCCCGTCCCCCTCCATTGGAGTTGCAGAGTAAACTGCACCCTGATCTTGGGGACACCGAACTACCATATACAAACAGGCATCCCAATGATCCTGTATTTTACCTCGAACATGGTTCCGCAAACACACCAGCTGACCTTCATCAAACCCCTAATCATTAACCAACTCATTGTGTTTCCGATTTCGTGGTGTGGCTTGTTCCTCCAACTAAGCCTTCACATACTCTTGAAGCACCTGCAAACTTTCCTGATGGTTTTGTACCCATTCCTCCAAAGGTCCACCATACTGACTGATCCCGGCAGGAGCCTGAAGATAGTGTATCGGTAATCGAGGCTCACAGCCAGACCTTAAATAAAAAGGCATCATCCAGTCATTTGGTGGGGTGTAGTATTGTAAGCTTCTCTGCTGGAGGAAGTGTGTGAAGCAAATTGTGCAAAAAAAATATTAAAGCAACACCAGGGAGGTTTACATCTAGATCCTTAAAATGATCGACCTGCAATTCCACCTTGAAAATCCAATTACCATATAAAGGATACAAGATGTAAAGATGACAAATGACATGGCACACATTTGTTGTTTAGACTGTTGTGTCAGGTTAATTGAAAGCTGAAGGATCTTAGTGTTTACTAGTCTAAGTAACAGAATGTCTAAACACTGTGCTTGCCTTTATGGGTTTTTAAGCAGAACATATAGGTATAGAAACATATTAACATTACGTTTCACGATTCACTGACTGGAGAATAGGAGAATATACACATCAATATTACTACTTAAGTTAACTAACCCTAATCCCAACCCCTATTGGCACGGAGCCCGCCAGGGTTCAGGTGAGATATAAATCTGTAATCTGTATCAATGGTTTTGCTATCCATACCCACCCTATTAATGTTAGCTTCCCAGGGTTTCTTGTTAGACAAGCTCTGTGTCTCTCTATACCCCCATTTACTGCACGACTGATTGTCCATTTATAAAGAATCAAATAGGGTGAAGATGGTTTTAGTTTACAATTACTCTGGAAGGTGACCAGATTAAAAAAAAACTAAATACCATGCCTACGTGTATGTAATCTCCATCACAGTCCCCATTTTCCCCATAATCCTCGTTTTGATAGTGCCAATTTGTGTAATGTGAGTTTTTTTTTTTTTTAAAAAACTGTTATAGAAGAACATACTGGATGCCACATGTGTACAATTACCCCTTTCTAATTAGTGGGGTCCGTTGTGTCAGCTACAGCCTTTACTAACATACACATAAGTATACAGTCTTACAGCACTTTTGTTTTCCTTTTGTATTTAATGGTTTTCCATTTAGGGGGCAGCATGGTGGTGCAGTGGTTAGCACTGTTGCCTCACACCTCTAGGGCCCGGGTTCGAGTCTCCACCTGGGTCACATGTGTGTGGAGTTTGCATGTTCTACCCATGTCATCGTGGGGTTTCCTCCGGGTACTCTGGTTTCCCCCACAGTCCAAAAACATGCTGAGGCTAATTGGAGTTGCTAAATTGCCCATAGGAGTGTATGCGTGAGTGAATAGTGTGTGAGTGTGCCCTGCGATGGGCTGGCCCGCCATCCTGAGTTGTTCCCTGTCTCGTGCCCATTGCTTCCGGGATAGGCTCCAGACCCCCCGCGATCCAGTAGGATAAGCGGTTTGGAAAATGGATGGATGGATGGACAGTTTTCCATTTGAGGAATTAGCAAAAAACTGCAGTGCATGATGGGTAGGATCTAAAGGCTGCCTAACGCCCTTAATTTGTTTGCAATTTCGCCAGGTAGGCTACCTTCTTTAAACTGCGTTTTGCTAGACTACACATTTCGAGATGTTTTATTGTAGTCTTGGTAAATATATATATATAGTTTAGCCTAACCCAGCCACTTAAGGGAGCAAGCCAGCTCAGGTAGGTGCCAGTCCCAAGCCCGGATTAATGGAGAGGGTTGGCGTCAAGAAATAAAGAGAAATAAAGACAACTAATACTCCTAGTTTGCGAGATCTGACTGCAATGGCAGCACTGCTACAAGGGTGTGGATAAATCTATACAAATATCACCTGCATGCACATTACTTCTTTTACAATAACCAACTCCTGATCCATACTGTTAGTCGTGAAAAAAAAAACTATCGTGTACATAGAGGCCCTGTGTAAAAAGATAACTGCCAAGGAAAAGATCAAAAACATTTATTTCAAGGATACAAAGTTTTTATGGTCATGTACAGTGTACAGTGCAATTCTTATTTGATTAACTTGAATGTCTCCACAGACTAGACGATTAAACAAATAAAGCAGCGCAACATTACAATAACTAATAACAAATAAACAAAGCTCACGAGTACTATTACAGTATTTATATCATTTATTTAAACTTAATTTTACCAGGTAAATTAACTACAAAGCAGTTACCACTGCTTTACCTGCTTCTCGGGAGAAATAGCAGATATACGTCATGTATGTGACTAAATTCTTAAGCCAATAAGGGCAAAGTTGTGTCGTAATGGAGGCGGATCCAGTTTGTGCAGCCGGTTAAAGACACTACGGGCATGTAAATGGAGAACGAAATTATAGTTATAATTCGGCGTGTTCGCGAAAACGACTTCATTTATTTTCTTATTGATTTATCGACAGACCATCATACTTTTTAGACGTTATAATAACAACACTCTATTGATCCCCAAAGAGAGAAATTCTCTCCTTGCCTGCCCCCTCTTACTGTCCATGATACACAAGCACATATGTAGAAAAACGTCAGCTTGGAAGCCAAGGCTGGACTTAACCTACTCTATTCTGGTATTCTGTTCTCCCAAGTAAGGCATCCCAAGTTCGAATCCAACTTCCGACAAAAGTTCTTCAATCGCTACAGCACAATTTGAGCCACTGATCGGCTTTAATTGCTTTGTTTTATTTTTGCGTTTCAGGCAAAACTACATAACACTTAAAGACACTACGGGCATGTAAATGGAGAACGAAATTATAGTTATAGCGAATCTCCTACACACAATACCAAGGTTACCGAACTTTGGTCAGCTGGCCGGAGTGAGACGTTCAATTCCCGTAAGATTTCTTTGCGCCAGCCTGAGAGTCTGAAAACACGTCACACCAGATGCATGAGAGATGGAAACCTGGGATATTCAGTCGAATCAGATCAAATATGATGCTAAGTTAGTACTAAGTTAAAATATGTTCCGCACTTGTAACATGCACCCATGATTTGGAACAGCAGCATACCTGTCAAGGTTTGGATTTGAAAATAAAGGAAATTTTCCGGCACCCGCCGTGAGCCATCCGCAACCAGGCTCCAGTATCCCTTACATTTTAAGACAGGAAATATAAAATAATATAAATATATAAAATATATAAAATATATTTTTGGCCACAACCGGGATTCGAACCCCGGTCTCCCGTGTGAAAGGCGGCGATCTTACCACTACACTATCCAGCAACTATATAATATAAGGGAGATTTACGGGAAAATACTAATACGGGAGGACGGCGGGAAAGAGAAGTAAAATACGGTAGTTTCCCGGCCAAAACGGGAGACTTGACAGCTATGGCTGTCTCTGGCCACGCCCCCTACAGTCGGTCCGGCCCCTGTTCGCGTGTTCGCGAAAACGACTTCATTTATTTTCTTATTGATTTATCGACAGACTTTTTAGACGTTATAATAACAACACTCTATTGATCCCCCTCTTACTGTCCATGATACACAATGACGAGACACATGTTCACTAATGACGAGAACTATTCTATTTTTCATGCCGGGGGTCCTTCAAATCTTACATTTACAAATCTTGTTGTTCTTGTTCTCTGCTTTCTCCTTTCTCGTTCCCGTAGATATATATTATTATACGGAGATTTACGGAGTCTTCAAAGACGGTCCGGCTCCAGCTCAAGGATCACTGTTGCTGTGGTGTAGATCAGCTGATCTGTAGTAGTCTTCTACGTACATCTTCTAGTAGACCTTCTGAGGGTACTTCACGCATTCTTGGTCGGAGGGTCCAGGTTTCCAGCTTAGCTTATTTCTTATTTCTCAGGTCAGCTGCTCTTGTTTGGGATGTGCTTGACCGGCGTATACGACAGCGTGTACCAGTTCCCACTAATATCCAACAACTTCGCACAGCCATTGAAGAGGAGTGGACCAACATTCCACAGGCCACAATTGACAATCTGATAAACTCTATGCGAAGAAGATGTGTTGCATTGCATGAGGCAAATGGTGGTCACACCAGATACTGACCGGTTCTGAGTCCCCAGACCCCCAATAAAGCAAAAAACTGCACATTCCAGGGTGGCCTTTTATTGTGGGCAGTATAAGGTACACCTGTGCACTACCCATGATGTCAGATCAGCATCTTGATGTGGCACACCTGTGAGGTGGGATGGATTATCTCAGCAAAGCAGAAGTGCTCACTATCACACATTTAGACTGATTTGTGAGAAATGTTTGAGAGAAATGGTAATATTGTGTATCTGGAATGAATTGTAGGTCTTTAAGTCCATCTCATGAAAAATGGGAGCAGAAACAAGAGTGTTGCGTTTATATTTTTGTTCAGTATAGAATAAGCCCAGATTTATGTTTATTCAGTGGAGATAAGTACAACCTCTAAAGATAGGCCTACACCCGTTTTGGCAGTGTCTCCGGATCCCATGACAAATAATGCCTTCAGTACATCCTCCTCAACCCACACTGAAAGCAGAAGTGCTATGGGCTTTGCAAACGGTTTGCCGACATCACTCCTATACGTCCAATGATGACATTCACACCGTCTCCAGGGTGATGTTCCCTGACTCGCAGGGTCACTTGTGGTAAAGATAAAACCGCTTTTCTTGCGCGATTTGACTCGCTCCATATATTAAAAGGGAGCTTCGTTGTCATGTTTGACGTAAGTATGAACAGGACCATCAAAAGAAAACAACTGGATGTGCATGTCAGGTATTGGGTGAATTATGAGAATGGCTCTCGAGTGCAGTCCTGGTTCTGGGATCACAGTACATGAGCCACTCCACCGCTGAAGACTTACTGGAGAAGTTTAAGGTAAGCCATTCAATAACATTTAAACTCATTAACGAACCCATGATTTTTAAATATCCATGGTTTATCTTTACATGTGTTTAAATGGGAGAACCATATTTATTGGTAAGCATATTTTAAAGATTTTATTGCTGCTTCATGGCTTTTGCTGCAAAAAAAATAGTTCATTGAGGAAATAGAATGTTTAAGTGTTGTGTAGCAACATGTACAGCTGTTGTACAGGCAAAAACTCTGGCTCAGTCCAAAGGAGGTGGATATAGGAATGGCTGTCATCAAGGTGGGACTTCTGTGAATTCACTGGTATCTTTACATACAAATGTATCAAACAATTGTGAAGTAAAAAATATGTGAATAACATGGAGTTTGAGCTGGTTTGATATGTACAGCTGAGGTAGTGTTAACCTTGGGCTGAGTGTGCAGAAAGATTCTGGAAATTTGACAAACCATCTTTTTGTCAGAGACAGTCAGGAGCCAAAGGCAGTGGAAGTGACCTTGGTGTCCTTCAGATTAAAAAAAATTGCCAGATTGTGCTCTCAAAAATGTGCAAAAAGGCCTTGGATAAATGCCCTCTGAAGTACTCGATTGTACATGAGATGACGTGCTTGGACCCAAACAAAATGCACACCAGCCAGATAACTGCCAGCAGAAAAGGAGAAATCTCATGCAGAAGTTTGCGCAGGAGAATCGGTTGGCAGGCAGGATATCTGCTGGTAAATCATAGGATAAGAATAGGATAGTTCAGAATATTATTTTTAAATTATGCTTTTCTTTTTTCACATCTAACTGAATCAGGGACGGATTACAAACCGGGTTAGCGGGGCCGCTGCCCAGAATCAGGGACGGATTACAAACCGGGGTTAGCGGGGCCGCTGCCCAGGGGCCCTTGGGGTGCAGGGGGCCCGTGGGCCCCAAGCCCAAAACAATTTGCAACGCTTATCAGCAATGTATTTTCGTTGTCTATTTTAGAGGGCCTACATTCTTTGATCCTCTGCCTACAAGGTCCCCTGACCCTATAGGGAGGGTGTTTGGCTGCCAAGGGCCCTTGACTTGTGGTGGTTGTGGTGGTGGTGCAGGTGGGTGGTGGTGGGGGGGGGCCTCGCGAACGTTTTACCCAGGGGCCCACACAACCCATAATCCGTCCCTGAACTGAATAGTGTTAACACGTAGATTTTAGCAGTATTTAGAAGACCGACTCTTGGTGGTTTTGAAAAGAAGCATCAGCCCAGTTTTATTTTTCTTTGATGAGCCTAGAGATATCTCAAGATTAAATTAAAATGATTGCACATTGTATGGTATCATAGGAAAATTGGGTTATAAATCACTTTCCTATTCTACATGTGATTCTGTGTATTGACATTGTTGATCTGCATCAATCTACTGTAATAATGTAATTACAGGTGATGCAATATCCCAGCAGTCTGATAATCACCTGCACAATGAGGCAAAAGGCTTGGATTTTATATCCTTCATTCCTTCAGCACATCCAAAGTTGATGTCTTTTTACATCAAAAAGTTAGTGTGCCTTATCCTGACCTCTGGATGTTCTGCAAGAACTTGCTGCTGCTGTCCTATGGGCAAGCCGAAGTGGAACGAATAGAGGTGGAGACCCTGCAACTTATCAGAGGAAACAGTTGTTGCACAGAGGCTTATATGCGACCATGTCAGAGTGTGTGGGGGAGCAACCAAAGCGCCTCTGACCAAAGGTGAAAGATGAGCGAAAAGCAAAAAAGAAAACTTGAGGAACTCAAGAGGAAGAGAGTCCTCACTGGAAAGTGTATGTGAGAGTTTACAAAAGGATGCTGAGCACATGGCAGAGGAAGCAGAGAGTGCTGCTGGAACCAAAAGGGCAACATTACTTACCAAGTCCAATACTCTGAGCCGACGAGCGAAGGAGGAGAAAGAGCAGTTGGTGGTCTTAAATGCAGATACTGAAGAATAGGCTACTGAACTGTGACTCCTAACACATCAAGAGTGAAATCGGTGGAAACAAAAATATTTAGGTTCTTTGCATTTTTGGAGTATTTTACTTTCTGTGCCTGTTTGTACATTGTTCACAGCCATAATACTTTATAATTACAAGGTAGTTTTATGTTAGAGCTCTTGCTCCAATAAATATGTGCCTTGTAATTAACTAAATTCTAGGCTATTCAGTTTTTTTTGCCCTCGTGATGGTCGTGGGTTGTGAAAAAAGCCTTCTTCTTAGGGGTACCGCTGGGGCCAGCCGGGCGTATGTCGTGGCTTCAGTGAGTACTTATGTTTGTCATGCTGCCTGTGTACTTTATAGCGGCACAACATATTTCTGCAAATTGCATGCGTCAAATTGTCTGTCTCTCTTAAAAAATATGAAGTGTCACCAAAATTTTAAACGGGGAATCAATCTCAATGAAAAATATTCGTCAAGTAACGTTTCTAAAATAATATAGACATACTAATAATTATATATTAATAAATCGTGATGAACGATGCATCCCAAATTGTATCCGCTGCGCACTTCTTAATCAGGGCAATCGCATCGTGGAGGTTTCTGCAGACGCCCAAAAAGACTTACTTAAGAAAACTGTTGCATGATAATTTGTACCATTTTCAAGGGTGGGGGGCGTGCAGTAGATGCCCCCTTTATTTTTGTGCTTCTGCCGTTCAAACCGAGCAGCACTGAGTTTGTCATGGCACCTGACGCCAAAGTGTCAATGCTGCAGCTTCGTTCTATGGTTGATCTTTTTCAAAGACAGTTTTTTTTCTCTCTCTCCACATAATCAACTTAACTGATTAGCGTGCTTTCATAGTAATGGTTTTTAATCCGTGTTAATCTTCTGAACAATGACTAGTAAAGGTTCTATGAGGTTGTCCTACTTACTATGGATTTTAAGTTTTTTATCAAGGTGTTAAAACGTACCACAGTTGCCAGTCCTGTGTTTTATGTCTAGCAATTTGTACAGTTTCTTCAGTATAAACACATGCCATGATCTGTGAGAATCTCCTCCAGAACTCTGCATTTCCTCAAGATCTTTTTGTAATATTGCATCATGGCACTGCTCAGAACAACACAGATGGTGCATAACAACACAAGGGAGTACAAGACAACATGGTGCAGAAACAGTGCGATACAAAGCAGGACAAAACTGGATGATACGTGGTCAGTGGTGGATAAAGTGCAGTAACAGCTGTACAGTGCAGCTGCCGTGGAAATGACTGTTACAGGGGATGCAAAAGCTGCAGGTTTGAATTGTTTGGCGAATGAAGCTGTTCATGAATCTGCTAGTCAGTGTTTGTGGATGGTGGTCAGAGTCCTGGATTATAGACTGAACCTTGTTACTGTGGCAGTTAAAGTACAGCTGGTCAATGGAGGGCAGTTCAGTGCGAATGATGTTCTTAACAGACTTCGCAATGTACTGCCTTCCTGTCATGTGGCTCCACCATACCATAGTACTACTGTAAGAACTAGGGATGTAACGATACATTCAACTCACCATTTGATACGATTCACGATTCTGAGTTCACGATACAATTTTCTCATTTTTTGCAGAATGAGCTGCAGACAAATATATTCAAAAATATTCTTATATTTATCTTTCTGAACTGTTGACACTGTTGTGAACAGTGCAACTGAATTTGAATAAAATACTGTTGAAAAAAATCCCAAATCAAAATAAGTAAATAAAAAAAAATAAATCAAATAAATAAGCTAAGGTTTGCATGTGCAGCTTTTTAGCGTGCTTTGCCCTTTTAATAATCTTCACTCAGCTCACGGTGGTGCCAGTGGACCTGTTTGTGTATGTTATCAGTCTATTACAATGTTTGCATGCAGTTTATGTCTTGTCTGTGCTTTTCTCGCTGTTTCCTCCTCGTTTGTGATTACCGGAAAGCTAATATGCTGCCACACCGCCAATTGAAGATCGGGCGGTGCGTCCATCCATCCATTTTCTGAAACCACTTAATCCCAACTGAGATCGCGGGGGAGACCGGAGCCTATCCCGGGAACAAGGGGCGCAGACAGGAACCAAGCCCAGGCAGTCACCTACACACCGCAGGTCGCACACACTCACACAACTACAGGGCCAATTTAGACTCACCAGTCAACCTATCCTGCATGCTTTTGGACCGTGGGAGGAACCTGGAGTCCCCGGCGAAAACGGGGAGAGCATGCGAACTCCACACAGAAAGGGCCCTGGACCGAAGCCAGCACTAACCACTGTGCCGTCCTCAGTTTCAAATTCATTCATCATCTCGCGTTCGCTCAAAACCAAAAACTGACGTACGATGTCGACGTGATACGCAGTGACATCTGACGTCAAACTCACATTGTGAAATCAAATGTAATATTACACCAGTTTTTCTGTTAAAGTACTGTGAAGTACTCCTACAATAGTGATTCATTTTCCACATCAGCCGGTTTAAATCTTCATGCATTTGCACCGATTTTTAACTGATTTGTGATTCATCATTACATGCCAGGGCCAGCAGCTCTGCATGGCTCGACCCTCATAAACATTCTCCACACATGCTGTTCAGGCAGTGGCCACAGAAATTCCCCCAGTGAACTTTATGCTTTCTGTCGGAGAGTATGCTGTGTTCTGGCCTTAAACCCTGCATACTACTTTGCAGACTTTGATCCTCTTAACAACAATTGGCATTTCTGGTGGCTGAATATCCATCCATCCGTCATCCAACTGCATGCTTAAAAGCTGTGAATAATAGTAATAATTCTTAAAATTGCAACTATCTAGAATTTCAGCCTAGTTACTCAGCTAAATTACTATTTAAACCTAGAATAATTTCTATAAGGGGCGGCATGGTGGTGCAGTGGTTAGCACTGTCGCCTCACACCTCTGGGACCCGGGTTCGTGTCTCCGCCTGGGTCACATGTGTGTGGAGTTTGCATGTTCTCCCCATGTCGTTGTGGGGTTTCCTCTGGGTACTCCGGTTTCCCCCCACAGTCCAAAAACATGCTGGGGCTAATTGGAGTTGCTGAATTGCCCGTAGGTGTGTGTGTGTGAGTGGATGGTGTGTGAGTGTGCCCTGCGATGGGCTGGCCCCCCATCCTGGGTTGTTCCCTGCCTCGTGCCCATTGATTCTGGGATAGGCTCCGGACCCCCCGCGACCCAATAGGATAAGCGGTTTGGAAAATGGATGGATGGATAATTTCTATATGTGTGATAGAATCAAAAAATATTTTGTTTTACATATAAATCTTCACAAGGTGTATTACACATGGTATTCCCCAGACACCGCCACCCCAACAGATGCTTTGTTTGTTAAGACAATAGCTCAGAAAGTGGTTGATCGATCTTTTGCAGCTTTTACCAAGGTTTGTACAAGCCAAAATTAAATTTTGAAACGGATCCCTGCCACACCCTGCCCTCCTGAACCTCCCGTTTCCTCCCTAGTGTGGTATAACGTGCCATGCCTGTTCCGCGTTTGTTTTACCTCTCCTTCCTGCCCTTGTGTTACTCATTTCAGGTGCCTCTAGTTTGCTCCCTGCTTAGCCTTGTATAAATGTGCTTCTCAGTCCTGCCTTTAATGTTGCTGCTGCTGTTTGCCTGTGTGTTCTTCCCTGCTTATGATTCCCCCGTGATCCAGTTGTGATCCAGTTGTCTTCATATCATGTATTCACATTCCTCAGCTGAGAGTGAACAAAGTTCTGTGGAAAGTATCTGACTACAGATAGACTTTCACCCAGTTCTCTGCGGGAGCTCTGATTACAGAGTGACTCCCCGACTACTTCTGAAGCCCTTCCTTAAGTATCCAGACCAGGTGATGGCATGTTTCTGAAGACTGACTAATTTCGGTCAATGGTTAATTTTAGGGGCATTGCTGACCTTGGTTCTCAAGTCCCCAGCCAATCAGATCACTTTAGGGGGTGGTTGTAATTCCCTTGTTCTACCATGAGAGAATCTCTCTCAGTTTGGTGGGTTGAGCCGAAGTTTCTGTATTTCTCTTAGGAAAAGCTATACTGCCTTAAATCTGAGAGTATAATACTCCTCGTCTCATGCCTATTCAAACGAGACCAAACATGCGTGTATTTGTCCCTAACATCTATGTGTGCTGAGTTATCCTGTTTATAGTGGAAAAGGTGTCTGTGTCTGGAGGCTGACAGCTGTTGTTGCTGTGGATTGATTGTGGAACTCTGGTCACTCCGGGGGTGAAAGGTCTTGCTTTTTCTGTGCTGCTCCAGTTATTCCTATCCAGTCTCTCAGGAGCCGGCAGGCCTTTGCCTTCCTTAAAAGGGGTGGTTTGACGAGTTGAGTCCAGTCTTGCCTGGGCCAGCGGAGCTCTGAAATAGACTGATGCAGGCTGATCAGAGTTGGGGCCTGCAGGACCTATAAGTTTTATGTCCTTACAGAATGTAAGTGGCATCATACTAAACTAGTGGTGTTCGAACTAGCATGGAAAGAGGCTATGGGTAGCTACAAAAAGGCTCTTAGTGCCGCCAAATCATCTAGTATCTATCAGAACTAATTGAAATAAACAAAAATAATCCTAGATTCCTATTTACTATGGTGTCCAAGCTGACTAATAACCAGACCACTGGTTATTTTCCAGTGACGACTTTATGAAACTTTTTGACCAAAAATATGCTCAATTAAACAGAACATTTTGAATATTGAATATTGGTTAACCAGTCAGAACTGATGTACTTAATTTTATCTTCAAATTCATCTACTTGTATGCTAGAACCTGTTCCATCAAAATTATTCAGCGATGCTCCCAGCATTGATTGAACCGCTACTAGCAATAGTTAAACTAAAACATATAATCATATTACCCCAATTTTATCTTCACTGCACTGGCTGCCAGTTAGATTTCGTGTTGACTACAAAACACTGCTCTTAACCTATAAAGCTGTAAATGGTCTTGCACCGCAGTATGTGAGTGACCTCATTTGCGTTCCGAATCATACACTTAGATGACGAGATGGAGGTATTCTATCCGTACCCAGAATAAAGAACATTACCTTTGGGGGAAGAGCATTTGCTCATAAAGCACCACAGCTATGGAATAAACTTCCTATTAGTGTTCGGAACTCAGACACAATCTCTGCTTTTAAGTCAAGGCTTAAGATGTACCTCTTTCGCCAGTCTTTTGGATAGTTAAATCTTCTTTTCTAAGGTGAATGGGAAATCTGGAGGTTCATAGTTATTTGAGATTGAAGGGGAAAGGGGGGATTGGTGCTGTCGTCCTGCCACTCTCGCCGATCACTTAAGCTGTGGATGGGAGGTGGCTTGACGCCAAAACCTCTGTAAACCCTCATGCCTGTGCTTCCTTCCAGGTCACTCTTTTAGGCAGGCTGTCATAGTTGCTTTAGTCCTGCCGGTTAGGTGTAGGGCAATAACTCTTCTCCATCTTCTCTTTTTCGAGCTGATACCGAGCCGACTACACCGTGTGAACCCGCACCTGGACTCCTGGATATAACTACATGAAACCAACTGGGACTTTATAACTATATGAACTCTAATGAATGTCAATGTAAATGCAGTTTCATGCTCCTTGGTCGCCCAGAGGAGGATGGGGTCCCCTTCTGAGTCTAGGTTCCACTCAAGGTTTCTTCCTGCTAGAGGGAGTTTCCTTGCCACTGTCGCCTCAGGCTTTTAAATATAAATATAAATATATAAAATATATAAAATATATTTTTGGCCACAACCGGGATTCGAACCCCGGTCTCCCGTGTGAAAGGCGGCGATCTTACCACTACACTATCCAGCAACTATATAATATAAGGGAGATTTACGGGAAAATACTAATACGGGAGGACGGCGGGAAAGAGAAGTAAAATACGGTAGTTTCCCGGCCAAAACGGGAGGCTCCAGTATCCCTTACATTTTAAGACAGGAAATATAAAATAATATAAATTATATAAAATATAATATAAATATAAATATAAATATATAAAATATATAAAATATATTTTTGGCCACAACCGGGATTCGAACCCCGGTCTCCCGTGTGAAAGGCGGCGATCTTACCACTACACTATCCAGCAACTATATAATATAAGGGAGATTTACGGGAAAATACTAATACGGGAGGACGGCGGGAAAGAGAAGTAAAATACGGTAGTTTCCCGGCCAAAACGGGAGGCTCCAGTATCCCTTACATTTTAAGACAGGAAATATAAAATAATATAAATTATATAAAATATAATATAAATATAAATATAAATATATAAAATATATAAAATATATTTTTGGCCACAACCGGGATTCGAACCCCGGTCTCCCGTGTGAAAGGCGGCGATCTTACCACTACACTATCCAGCAACTATATAATATAAGGGAGATTTACGGGAAAATACTAATACGGGAGGACGGCGGGAAAGAGAAGTAAAATACGGTAGTTTCCCGGCCAAAACGGGAGACTTGACAGCTATGGCTGTCTCTGGCCACGCCCCCTACAGTCGGTCCGGCCCCTGTTCGCGTGTTCGCGAAAACGACTTCATTTATTTTCTTATTGATTTATCGACAGACTTTTTAGACGTTATAATAACAACACTCTATTGATTACTGTCCATGATACAGAGACACATGTTATTATTATTATTTTTATCTTTCTCCTTTCTCCTGAGCTGAGGTAGTGTTAACCTTGGGCTGAGTGTGCAGAAAGATTCTGGAAATTTGACAAACCATCTTTTTGTCAGAGACAGTCAGGAGCCAAAGGCAGTGGAAGTGACCTTGGTGTCCTTCAGATTAAAAAAAATTGCCAGATTGTGCTCTCAAAAATGTGCAAAAAGGCCTTGGATAAATGCCCTCTGAAGTACTCGATTGTACATGAGATGACGTGCTTGGACCCAAACAAAATGCACACCAGCCAGATAACTGCCAGCAGAAAAGGAGAAATCTCATGCAGAAGTTTGCGCAGGAGAATCGGTTGGCAGGCAGGATATCTGCTGGTAAATCATAGGATAAGAATAGGATAGTTCAGAATATTATTTTTAAATTATGCTTTTCTTTTTTCACATCTAACTGAATCAGGGACGGATTACAAACCGGGTTAGCGGGGCCGCTGCCCAGGGGCCCTTGGGGTGCAGGGGGCCCGTGGGCCCCAAGCCCAAAACAATTTGCAACGCTTATCAGCAATGTATTTTCGTTTGTCTATTTTAGAGGGCCTACATTCTTTGATCCTCTGCCTACAAGTACATTTTAAGACAGGAAATATAAAATAATATAAATTATATAAAATATAATATAAATATAAATATAAATATATAAAATATATAAAATATATTTTTGGCCACAACCGGGATTCGAACCCCGGTCTCCCGTGTGAAAGGCGGCGATCTTACCACTACACTATCCAGCAACTATATAATATAAGGGAGATTTACGGGAAAATACTAATACGGGAGGACGGCGGGAAAGAGAAGTAAAATACGGTAGTTTCCCGGCCAAAACGGGAGGCTCCAGTATCCCTTACATTTTAAGACAGGAAATATAAAATAATATAAATTATATAAAATATAATATAAATATAAATATAAATATATAAAATATATAAAATATATTTTTGGCCACAACCGGGATTCGAACCCCGGTCTCCCGTGTGAAAGGCGGCGATCTTACCACTACACTATCCAGCAACTATATAATATAAGGGAGATTTACGGGAAAATACTAATACGGGAGGACGGCGGGAAAGAGAAGTAAAATACGGTAGTTTCCCGGCCAAAACGGGAGACTTGACAGCTATGGCTGTCTCTGGCCACACCCCCTACAGTCGGTCCGGCCCCTGTTCGCGTGTTCGCGAAAACGACTTCATTTATTTTCTTATTGATTTATCGACAGACTTTTTAGACGTTATAATAACAACACTCTATTGATCCCCCTCTTACTGTCCATGATACACAATGACGAGACACATGTTCACTAATGACGAGAACTATTCTATTTTTCATGCCGGGGGTCCTTCAAATCTTACATTTACAAATCTTGTTCTTGTTCTCTGCTTTCTCCTTTCTCGTTCCCGTAGATATATATTATTATACGGAGATTTACGGAGTCTTCAAAGACGGTCCGGCTCCAGCTCAAGGATCACTGTTGCTGTGGTGTAGATCAGCTGATCTGTAGTAGTCTTCTACGTACATCTTCTAGTAGACCTTCTGAGGGTACTTCACGCATTCTTGGTCGGAGGGTCCAGGTTTCCAGCTTAGCTTATTTCTTATTTCTCAGGTCAGCTGCTCTTGTTTGGGATGTGCTTGACCGGCGTATACGACAGCGTGTACCAGTTCCCACTAATATCCAACAACTTCGCACAGCCATTGAAGAGGAGTGGACCAACATTCCACAGGCCACAATTGACAATCTGATAAACTCTATGCGAAGAAGATGTGTTGCATTGCATGAGGCAAATGGTGGTCACACCAGATACTGACCGGTTCTGAGTCCCCAGACCCCCAATAAAGCAAAAAACTGCACATTCCAGGGTGGCCTTTTATTGTGGGCAGTATAAGGTACACCTGTGCACTACCCATGATGTCAGATCAGCATCTTGATGTGGCACACCTGTGAGGTGGGATGGATTATCTCAGCAAAGCAGAAGTGCTCACTATCACACATTTAGACTGATTTGTGAGAAATGTTTGAGAGAAATGGTAATATTGTGTATCTGGAATGAATTGTAGGTCTTTAAGTCCATCTCATGAAAAATGGGAGCAGAAACAAGAGTGTTGCGTTTATATTTTTGTTCAGTATAGAATAAGCCCAGATTTATGTTTATTCAGTGGAGATAAGTACAACCTCTAAAGATAGGCCTACACCCGTTTTGGCAGTGTCTCCGGATCCCATGACAAATAATGCCTTCAGTACATCCTCCTCAACCCACACTGAAAGCAGAAGTGCTATGGGCTTTGCAAACGGTTTGCCGACATCACTCCTATACGTCCAATGATGACATTCACACCGTCTCCAGGGTGATGTTCCCTGACTCGCAGGGTCACTTGTGGTAAAGATAAAACCGCTTTTCTTGCGCGATTTGGACTCGCTCCATATATTAAAAGGGAGCTTCGTTGTCATGTTTGACGTAAGTATGAACAGGACCATCAAAAGAAAACAACTGGATGTGCATGTCAGGTATTGGGTGAATTATGAGAATGGCTCTCGAGTGCAGTCCTGGTTCTGGGATCACAGTACATGAGCCACTCCACCGCTGAAGACTTACTGGAGAAGTTTAAGGTAAGCCATTCAATAACATTTAAACTCATTAACGAACCCATGATTTTTAAATATCCATGGTTTATCTTTACATGTGTTTAAATGGGAGAACCATATTTATTGGTAAGCATATTTTAAAGATTTTATTGCTGCTTCATGGCTTTTGCTGCAAAAAAAATAGTTCATTGAGGAAATAGAATGTTTAAGTGTTGTGTAGCAACATGTACAGCTGTTGTACAGGCAAAAACTCTGGCTCAGTCCAAAGGAGGTGGATATAGGAATGGCTGTCATCAAGGTGGGACTTCTGTGAATTCACTGGTATCTTTACATACAAATGTATCAAACAATTGTGAAGTAAAAAATATGTGAATAACATGGAGTTTGAGCTGGTTTGATATGTACAGCTGAGGTAGTGTTAACCTTGGGCTGAGTGTGCAGAAAGATTCTGGAAATTTGACAAACCATCTTTTTGTCAGAGACAGTCAGGAGCCAAAGGCAGTGGAAGTGACCTTGGTGTCCTTCAGATTAAAAAAAATTGCCAGATTGTGCTCTCAAAAATGTGCAAAAAGGCCTTGGATAAATGCCCTCTGAAGTACTCGATTGTACATGAGATGACGTGCTTGGACCCAAACAAAATGCACACCAGCCAGATAACTGCCAGCAGAAAAGGAGAAATCTCATGCAGAAGTTTGCGCAGGAGAATCGGTTGGCAGGCAGGATATCTGCTGGTAAATCATAGGATAAGAATAGGATAGTTCAGAATATTATTTTTAAATTATGCTTTTCTTTTTTCACATCTAACTGAATCAGGGACGGATTACAAACCGGGTTAGCGGGGCCGCTGCCCAGGGGCCCTTGGGGTGCAGGGGGCCCGTGGGCCCCAAGCCCAAAACAATTTGCAACGCTTATCAGCAATGTATTTTCGTTTGTCTATTTTAGAGGGCCTACATTCTTTGATCCTCTGCCTACAAGGTCCCCTGACCCTATAGGGAGGGTGTTTGGCTGCCAAGGGCCCTTGACTTGTGGTGGTTGTGGTGGTGGTGCAGGTGGTGGTGGTGGGGGGGGGCCTCGCGAACGTTTTACCCAGGGGCCCACACAACCCATAATCCGTCCCTGAACTGAATAGTGTTAACACGTAGATTTTAGCAGTATTTAGAAGACCGACTCTTGGTGTTTGAAAAGAAGCATCAGCCCAGTTATATTTTCTTTGATGAGCCTAGAGATATCTCAAGATTAAATTAAAATGATTGCACATTTATGGTATCATAGGAAAATTGGGTTATAAATCACTTTCCTATTCTACATGTGATTCTGTGTATTGACATTGTTGATCTGCATCTAATCTACTGTAATTAATGTAATTACAGGTGATGCAATATCCCAGCAGTCTGATAATCACCTGCACAATGAGGCAAAAGGCTTGGATTTTATATCCTTCATTCCTTCAGCACCATCCAAAGTTGATGTCTTTTTACATCAAAAAGTTAGTGGGCCTTATCCTGACCTCTGGATGTTCTGCAAGAACTTGCTGCTGCTGTCCTATGGGCAAGCCGAAGTGGAACGAATAGAGGTGGAGACCTGCAACTTATCAGAGGAAACAGTTGTTGCACAGAGGCTTATATGCGACCATGTCAGAGTGTGTGGGGGAGCAACCAAAGCGCCTCTGACCAAAGGTGAAAGATGAGCGAAAAGCAAAAAAGAAAACTTGAGGAACTCAAGAGGAAGAGAGTCTCACTGGAAAGTGTATGTGAGAGTTTACAAAAGGATGCTGAGCACATGGCAGAGGAAGCAGAGAGTGCTGCTGGAACCAAAAGGGCAACATTACTTACCAAGTCCAATACTCTGAGCCGACGAGCGAAGGAGGAGAAAGAGCAGTTGGTGGTCTTAAATGCAGATACTGAAGAATAGGCTACTGAACTGTGACTCCTAACACATCAAGAGTGAATCGGTGGAAACAAAAATATTTAGGTTCTTTGCATTTTTGGAGTATTTTACTTTCTGTGCCTGTTTGTACATTGTTCACAGCCATAATACTTTATAATTACAAGGTAGTTTTATGTTAGAGCTCTTGCTCCAATAAATATGTGCCTTGTAATTAACTAAATTCTAGGCTATTCAGTTTTTTTTGCCCTCGTGATGGTCGTGGGTTGTGAAAAAAGCCTTCTTCTTAGGGGTACCGCTGGGGCCAGCCGGGCGTATGTCGTGGCTTCAGTGAGTACTTATGTTTGTCATGCTGCCTGTGTACTTTATAGCGGCACAACATATTTCTGCAAATTGCATGCGTCAAATTGTCTGTCTCTCTTAAAAAATATGAAGTGTCACCAAAATTTTAAACGGGGAATCAATCTCAATGAAAAATATTCGTCAAGTAACGTTTCTAAAATAATATAGACATACTAATAATTATATATTAATAAATCGGATGAACGATGCATCCCAAATTGTATCCGCTGCGCACTTCTTAATCAGGGCAATCGCATCGTGGAGGTTTCTGCAGACGCCCAAAAAGACTTACTTAAGAAAACTGTTGCATGATAATTTGTACCATTTTCAAGGGTGGGGGGCGTGCAGTAGATGCCCCCTTTATTTTTGTGCTTCTGCCGTTCAAACCGAGCAGCACTGAGTTTGTCATGGCACCTGACGCCAAATCTACTGCTTAGCTGCTACAGACAGAACTATCTTCAAATCACCACTAGGGGGTGTCAATGCTGCAGCTTCGTTCTATGGTTGATCTTTTTCAAAGACAGTTTTTTTTCTCTCTCTCCACATAATCAACTTAACTGATTAGCGTGCTTTCATAGTAATGGTTTTTAATCCGTGTTAATCTTCTGAACAATGACTAGTAAAGGTTCTATGAGGTTGTCCTACTTACTATGGATTTTAAGTTTTTTATCAAGGTGTTAAAACGTACCACAGTTGCCAGTCCTGTGTTTTATGTCTAGCAATTTGTACAGTTTCTTCAGTATAAACACATGCCATGATCTGTGAGAATCTCCTCCAGAACTCTGCATTTCCTCAAGATCTTTTTGTAATATTGCATCATGGCACTGCTCAGAACAACACAGATGGTGCATAACAACACAAGGGAGTACAAGACAACATGGTGCAGAAACAGTGCGATACAAAGCAGGACAAAACTGGATGATACGTGGTCAGTGGTGGATAAAGTGCAGTAACAGCTGTACAGTGCAGCTGCCGTGGAAATGACTGTTACAGGGGATGCAAAAGCTGCAGGTTTGAATTGTTTGGCGAATGAAGCTGTTCATGAATCTGCTAGTCAGTGTTTGTGGATGGTGGTCAGAGTCCTGGATTATAGACTGAACCTTGTTACTGTGGCAGTTAAAGTACAGCTGGTCAATGGAGGGCAGTTCAGTGCGAATGATGTTCTTAACAGACTTCGCAATGTACTGCCTTCCTGTCATGTGGCTCCACCATACCATAGTACTACTGTAAGAACTAGGGATGTAACGATACATTCAACTCACCATTTGATACGATTCACGATTCTGAGTTCACGATACAATTTTCTCATTTTTTGCAGAATGAGCTGCAGACAAATATATTCAAAAATATTCTTATATTTATCTTTCTGAACTGTTGACACTGTTGTGAACAGTGCAACTGAATTTGAATAAAATACTGTTGAAAAAAATCCCAAATCAAAATAAGTAAATAAAAAAAAATAAATCAAATAAATAAGCTAAGGTTTGCATGTGCAGCTTTTTAGCGTGCTTTGCCCTTTTAATAATCTTCACTCAGCTCACGGTGGTGCCAGTGGACCTGTTTGTGTATGTTATCAGTCTATTACAATGTTTGCATGCAGTTTATGTCTTGTCTGTGCTTTTCTCGCTGTTTCCTCCTCGTTTGTGATTACCGGAAAGCTAATATGCTGCCACACCGCCAATTGAAGATCGGGCGGTGCGTCCATCCATCCATTTTCTGAAACCACTTAATCCCAACTGAGATCGCGGGGGAGACCGGAGCCTATCCCGGGAACAAGGGGCGCAGACAGGAACCAAGCCCAGGCAGTCACCTACACACCGCAGGTCGCACACACTCACACAACTACAGGGCCAATTTAGACTCACCAGTCAACCTATCCTGCATGCTTTTGGACCGTGGGAGGAACCTGGAGTCCCCGGCGAAAACGGGGAGAGCATGCGAACTCCACACAGAAAGGGCCCTGGACCGAAGCCAGCACTAACCACTGTGCCGTCCTCAGTTTCAAATTCATTCATCATCTCGCGTTCGCTCAAAACCAAAAACTGACGTACGATGTCGACGTGATACGCAGTGACATCTGACGTCAAACTCACATTGTGAAATCAAATGTAATATTACACCAGTTTTTCTGTTAAAGTACTGTGAAGTACTCCTACAATAGTGATTCATTTTCCACATCAGCCGGTTTAAATCTTCATGCATTTGCACCGATTTTTAACTGATTTGTGATTCATCATTACATGCCAGGGCCAGCAGCTCTGCATGGCTCGACCCTCATAAACATTCTCCACACATGCTGTTCAGGCAGTGGCCACAGAAATTCCCCCAGTGAACTTTATGCTTTCTGTCGGAGAGTATGCTGTGTTCTGGCCTTAAACCCTGCATACTACTTTGCAGACTTTGATCCTCTTAACAACAATTGGCATTTCTGGTGGCTGAATATCCATCCATCCGTCATCCAACTGCATGCTTAAAAGCTGTGAATAATAGTAATAATTCTTAAAATTGCAACTATCTAGAATTTCAGCCTAGTTACTCAGCTAAATTACTATTTAAACCTAGAATAATTTCTATAAGGGGCGGCATGGTGGTGCAGTGGTTAGCACTGTCGCCTCACACCTCTGGGACCCGGGTTCGTGTCTCCGCCTGGGTCACATGTGTGTGGAGTTTGCATGTTCTCCCCATGTCGTTGTGGGGTTTCCTCTGGGTACTCCGGTTTCCCCCCACAGTCCAAAAACATGCTGGGGCTAATTGGAGTTGCTGAATTGCCCGTAGGTGTGTGTGTGTGAGTGGATGGTGTGTGAGTGTGCCCTGCGATGGGCTGGCCCCCCATCCTGGGTTGTTCCCTGCCTCGTGCCCATTGATTCTGGGATAGGCTCCGGACCCCCCGCGACCCAATAGGATAAGCGGTTTGGAAAATGGATGGATGGATAATTTCTATATGTGTGATAGAATCAAAAAATATTTTGTTTTACATATAAATCTTCACAAGGTGTATTACACATGGTATTCCCCAGACACCGCCACCCCAACAGATGCTTTGTTTGTTAAGACAATAGCTCAGAAAGTGGTTGATCGATCTTTTGCAGCTTTTACCAAGGTTTGTACAAGCCAAAATTAAATTTTGAAACGGATCCCTGCCACACCCTGCCCTCCTGAACCTCCCGTTTCCTCCCTAGTGTGGTATAACGTGCCATGCCTGTTCCGCGTTTGTTTTACCTCTCCTTCCTGCCCTTGTGTTACTCATTTCAGGTGCCTCTAGTTTGCTCCCTGCTTAGCCTTGTATAAATGTGCTTCTCAGTCCTGCCTTTAATGTTGCTGCTGCTGTTTGCCTGTGTGTTCTTCCCTGCTTATGATTCCCCCGTGATCCAGTTGTGATCCAGTTGTCTTCATATCATGTATTCACATTCCTCAGCTGAGAGTGAACAAAGTTCTGTGGAAAGTATCTGACTACAGATAGACTTTCACCCAGTTCTCTGCGGGAGCTCTGATTACAGAGTGACTCCCCGACTACTTCTGAAGCCCTTCCTTAAGTATCCAGACCAGGTGATGGCATGTTTCTGAAGACTGACTAATTTCGGTCAATGGTTAATTTTAGGGGCATTGCTGACCTTGGTTCTCAAGTCCCCAGCCAATCAGATCACTTTAGGGGGTGGTTGTAATTCCCTTGTTCTACCATGAGAGAATCTCTCTCAGTTTGGTGGGTTGAGCCGAAGTTTCTGTATTTCTCTTAGGAAAAGCTATACTGCCTTAAATCTGAGAGTATAATACTCCTCGTCTCATGCCTATTCAAACGAGACCAAACATGCGTGTATTTGTCCCTAACATCTATGTGTGCTGAGTTATCCTGTTTATAGTGGAAAAGGTGTCTGTGTCTGGAGGCTGACAGCTGTTGTTGCTGTGGATTGATTGTGGAACTCTGGTCACTCCGGGGGTGAAAGGTCTTGCTTTTTCTGTGCTGCTCCAGTTATTCCTATCCAGTCTCTCAGGAGCCGGCAGGCCTTTGCCTTCCTTAAAAGGGGTGGTTTGACGAGTTGAGTCCAGTCTTGCCTGGGCCAGCGGAGCTCTGAAATAGACTGATGCAGGCTGATCAGAGTTGGGGCCTGCAGGACCTATAAGTTTTATGTCCTTACAGAATGTAAGTGGCATCATACTAAACTAGTGGTGTTCGAACTAGCATGGAAAGAGGCTATGGGTAGCTACAAAAAGGCTCTTAGTGCCGCCAAATCATCTAGTATCTATCAGAACTAATTGAAATAAACAAAAATAATCCTAGATTCCTATTTACTATGGTGTCCAAGCTGACTAATAACCAGACCACTGGTTATTTTCCAGTGACGACTTTATGAAACTTTTTGACCAAAAATATGCTCAATTAAACAGAACATTTTGAATATTGAATATTGGTTAACCAGTCAGAACTGATGTACTTAATTTTATCTTCAAATTCATCTACTTGTATGCTAGAACCTGTTCCATCAAAATTATTCAGCGATGCTCCCAGCATTGATTGAACCGCTACTAGCAATAGTTAAACTAAAACATATAATCATATTACCCCAATTTTATCTTCACTGCACTGGCTGCCAGTTAGATTTCGTGTTGACTACAAAACACTGCTCTTAACCTATAAAGCTGTAAATGGTCTTGCACCGCAGTATGTGAGTGACCTCATTTGCGTTCCGAATCATACACTTAGATGACGAGATGGAGGTATTCTATCCGTACCCAGAATAAAGAACATTACCTTTGGGGGAAGAGCATTTGCTCATAAAGCACCACAGCTATGGAATAAACTTCCTATTAGTGTTCGGAACTCAGACACAATCTCTGCTTTTAAGTCAAGGCTTAAGATGTACCTCTTTCGCCAGTCTTTTGGATAGTTAAATCTTCTTTTCTAAGGTGAATGGGAAATCTGGAGGTTCATAGTTATTTGAGATTGAAGGGGAAAGGGGGGATTGGTGCTGTCGTCCTGCCACTCTCGCCGATCACTTAAGCTGTGGATGGGAGGTGGCTTGACGCCAAAACCTCTGTAAACCCTCATGCCTGTGCTTCCTTCCAGGTCACTCTTTTAGGCAGGCTGTCATAGTTGCTTTAGTCCTGCCGGTTAGGTGTAGGGCAATAACTCTTCTCCATCTTCTCTTTTTCGAGCTGATACCGAGCCGACTACACCGTGTGAACCCGCACCTGGACTCCTGGATATAACTACATGAAACCAACTGGGACTTTATAACTATATGAACTCTAATGAATGTCAATGTAAATGCAGTTTCATGCTCCTTGGTCGCCCAGAGGAGGATGGGGTCCCCTTCTGAGTCTAGGTTCCACTCAAGGTTTCTTCCTGCTAGAGGGAGTTTCCTTGCCACTGTCGCCTCAGGCTTTTAAATATAAATATAAATATATAAAATATATAAAATATATTTTTGGCCACAACCGGGATTCGAACCCCGGTCTCCCGTGTGAAAGGCGGCGATCTTACCACTACACTATCCAGCAACTATATAATATAAGGGAGATTTACGGGAAAATACTAATACGGGAGGACGGCGGGAAAGAGAAGTAAAATACGGTAGTTTCCCGGCCAAAACGGGAGACTTGACAGCTATGGCTGTCTCTGGCCACGCCCCCTACAGTCGGTCCGGCCCCTGTTCGCGTGTTCGCGAAAACGACTTCATTTATTTTCTTATTGATTTATCGACAGACTTTTTAGACGTTATAATAACAACACTCTATTGATTACTGTCCATGATACAGAGACACATGTTCGAGAACTATTCTATCGAGAACTAATGACGAGAACTATTCTCTTATTTTTCTCTTATTATTAAATTTTATTATTTTAATATTAATATTAAATTTTAATATTATTATTATTTTTATCTTTCTCCTTTCTCGTTCCCGTAGATATATATTATTATACGGAGATTTACGGAGTCTTCAAAGACGGTCCGGCTCCAGGATCACTGTTGCTGTGGTGTAGATCAGCTGATCTGTAGTAGTCTTCTACGTACATCTTCTAGTAGACCTTCTGAGGGTACTTCACGCATTCTTGGTCCAGCTTAGCTTATTTCTTATTTCTCAGGTCAGCTGCTCTTGTATTCAGCCTACTAGTCTCTCTTGTATTCAGCCTACTAATATATATGGGGCTTGGTACCCAATCTCGGAATGTGGGGATGATGATATCTCCCCCCTGACCTGTCGTCCTGGCTCCCCCTTGTCGTAGCAATCGTGTTGTACCTCATCAATCTCTAGTTGTGATAGCAGTTGTTTCTGGCCACAACCGGGATTCGAACCCCGGTCTCCCGTGTGAAAGGCGGCGATCTTACCACTACACTATCCAGCAACTATATAATATAATATATATATATATATATTATAAGGGAGATTTACGGGAAAATAATACGGGAGGACGGCGGGAAAGAGAAGTAAAATACGGTAGTTTCCCGGCCAAAACGGGAGGCTCCAGTATCCCTTACATTTTAAGACAGGAAATATAAAATAATATAAATTATATAAAATATAATATAAATATAAATATAAATATATAAAATATATAAAATATATTTTTGGCCACAACCGGGATTCGAACCCCGGTCTCCCGTGTGAAAGGCGGCGATCTTACCACTACACTATCCAGCAACTATATAATATAAGGGAGATTTACGGGAAAATACTAATACGGGAGGACGGCGGGAAAGAGAAGTAAAATACGGTAGTTTCCCGGCCAAAACGGGAGGCTCCAGTATCCCTTACATTTTAAGACAGGAAATATAAAATAATATAAATTATATAAAATATAATATAAATATAAATATAAATATATAAAATATATAAAACATATTTTTGGCCACAACCGGGATTCGAACCCCGGTCTCCCGTGTGAAAGGCGGCGATCTTACCACTACACTATCCAGCAACTATATAATATAAGGGAGATTTACGGGAAAATACTAATACGGGAGGACGGCGGGAAAGAGAAGTAAAATACGGTAGTTTCCCGGCCAAAACGGGAGACTTGACAGCTATGGCTGTCTCTGGCCACGCCCCCTACAGTCGGTCCGGCCCCTGTTCGCGTGTTCGCGAAAACGACTTCATTTATTTTCTTATTGATTTATCGACAGACTTTTTAGACGTTATAATAACAACACTCTATTGATCCCCCTCTTACTGTCCATGATACACAATGACGAGACACATGTTCACTAATGACGAGAACTATTCTATTTTTCATGCCGGGGGTCCTTCAAATCTTACATTTACAAATCTTGTTCTTGTTCTCTGCTTTCTCCTTTCTCGTTCCCGTAGATATATATTATTATACGGAGATTTACGGAGTCTTCAAAGACGGTCCGGCTCCAGCTCAAGGATCACTGTTGCTGTGGTGTAGATCAGCTGATCTGTAGTAGTCTTCTACGTACATCTTCTAGTAGACCTTCTGAGGGTACTTCACGCATTCTTGGTCGGAGGGTCCAGGTTTCCAGCTTAGCTTATTTCTTATTTCTCAGGTCAGCTGCTCTTGTTTGGGATGTGCTTGACCGGCGTATACGACAGCGTGTACCAGTTCCCACTAATATCCAACAACTTCGCACAGCCATTGAAGAGGAGTGGACCAACATTCCACAGGCCACAATTGACAATCTGATAAACTCTATGCGAAGAAGATGTGTTGCATTGCATGAGGCAAATGGTGGTCACACCAGATACTGACCGGTTCTGAGTCCCCAGACCCCCAATAAAGCAAAAAACTGCACATTCCAGGGTGGCCTTTTATTGTGGGCAGTATAAGGTACACCTGTGCACTACCCATGATGTCAGATCAGCATCTTGATGTGGCACACCTGTGAGGTGGGATGGATTATCTCAGCAAAGCAGAAGTGCTCACTATCACACATTTAGACTGATTTGTGAGAAATGTTTGAGAGAAATGGTAATATTGTGTATCTGGAATGAATTGTAGGTCTTTAAGTCCATCTCATGAAAAATGGGAGCAGAAACAAGAGTGTTGCGTTTATATTTTTGTTCAGTATAGAATAAGCCCAGATTTATGTTTATTCAGTGGAGATAAGTACAACCTCTAAAGATAGGCCTACACCCGTTTTGGCAGTGTCTCCGGATCCCATGACAAATAATGCCTTCAGTACATCCTCCTCAACCCACACTGAAAGCAGAAGTGCTATGGGCTTTGCAAACGGTTTGCCGACATCACTCCTATACGTCCAATGATGACATTCACACCGTCTCCAGGGTGATGTTCCCTGACTCGCAGGGTCACTTGTGGTAAAGATAAAACCGCTTTTCTTGCGCGATTTGGACTCGCTCCATATATTAAAAGGGAGCTTCGTTGTCATGTTTGACGTAAGTATGAACAGGACCATCAAAAGAAAACAACTGGATGTGCATGTCAGGTATTGGGTGAATTATGAGAATGGCTCTCGAGTGCAGTCCTGGTTCTGGGATCACAGTACATGAGCCACTCCACCGCTGAAGACTTACTGGAGAAGTTTAAGGTAAGCCATTCAATAACATTTAAACTCATTAACGAACCCATGATTTTTAAATATCCATGGTTTATCTTTACATGTGTTTAAATGGGAGAACCATATTTATTGGTAAGCATATTTTAAAGATTTTATTGCTGCTTCATGGCTTTTGCTGCAAAAAAAATAGTTCATTGAGGAAATAGAATGTTTAAGTGTTGTGTAGCAACATGTACAGCTGTTGTACAGGCAAAAACTCTGGCTCAGTCCAAAGGAGGTGGATATAGGAATGGCTGTCATCAAGGTGGGACTTCTGTGAATTCACTGGTATCTTTACATACAAATGTATCAAACAATTGTGAAGTAAAAAATATGTGAATAACATGGAGTTTGAGCTGGTTTGATATGTACAGCTGAGGTAGTGTTAACCTTGGGCTGAGTGTGCAGAAAGATTCTGGAAATTTGACAAACCATCTTTTTGTCAGAGACAGTCAGGAGCCAAAGGCAGTGGAAGTGACCTTGGTGTCCTTCAGATTAAAAAAAATTGCCAGATTGTGCTCTCAAAAATGTGCAAAAAGGCCTTGGATAAATGCCCTCTGAAGTACTCGATTGTACATGAGATGACGTGCTTGGACCCAAACAAAATGCACACCAGCCAGATAACTGCCAGCAGAAAAGGAGAAATCTCATGCAGAAGTTTGCGCAGGAGAATCGGTTGGCAGGCAGGATATCTGCTGGTAAATCATAGGATAAGAATAGGATAGTTCAGAATATTATTTTTAAATTATGCTTTTCTTTTTTCACATCTAACTGAATCAGGGACGGATTACAAACCGGGTTAGCGGGGCCGCTGCCCAGGGGCCCTTGGGGTGCAGGGGGCCCGTGGGCCCCAAGCCCAAAACAATTTGCAACGCTTATCAGCAATGTATTTTCGTTTGTCTATTTTAGAGGGCCTACATTCTTTGATCCTCTGCCTACAAGGTCCCCTGACCCTATAGGGAGGGTGTTTGGCTGCCAAGGGCCCTTGACTTGTGGTGGTTGTGGTGGTGGTGCAGGTGGTGGTGGTGGGGGGGGGCCTCGCGAACGTTTTACCCAGGGGCCCACACAACCCATAATCCGTCCCTGAACTGAATAGTGTTAACACGTAGATTTTAGCAGTATTTAGAAGACCGACTCTTGGTGTTTGAAAAGAAGCATCAGCCCAGTTATATTTTCTTTGATGAGCCTAGAGATATCTCAAGATTAAATTAAAATGATTGCACATTTATGGTATCATAGGAAAATTGGGTTATAAATCACTTTCCTATTCTACATGTGATTCTGTGTATTGACATTGTTGATCTGCATCTAATCTACTGTAATTAATGTAATTACAGGTGATGCAATATCCCAGCAGTCTGATAATCACCTGCACAATGAGGCAAAAGGCTTGGATTTTATATCCTTCATTCCTTCAGCACCATCCAAAGTTGATGTCTTTTTACATCAAAAAGTTAGTGGGCCTTATCCTGACCTCTGGATGTTCTGCAAGAACTTGCTGCTGCTGTCCTATGGGCAAGCCGAAGTGGAACGAATAGAGGTGGAGACCTGCAACTTATCAGAGGAAACAGTTGTTGCACAGAGGCTTATATGCGACCATGTCAGAGTGTGTGGGGGAGCAACCAAAGCGCCTCTGACCAAAGGTGAAAGATGAGCGAAAAGCAAAAAAGAAAACTTGAGGAACTCAAGAGGAAGAGAGTCTCACTGGAAAGTGTATGTGAGAGTTTACAAAAGGATGCTGAGCACATGGCAGAGGAAGCAGAGAGTGCTGCTGGAACCAAAAGGGCAACATTACTTACCAAGTCCAATACTCTGAGCCGACGAGCGAAGGAGGAGAAAGAGCAGTTGGTGGTCTTAAATGCAGATACTGAAGAATAGGCTACTGAACTGTGACTCCTAACACATCAAGAGTGAATCGGTGGAAACAAAAATATTTAGGTTCTTTGCATTTTTGGAGTATTTTACTTTCTGTGCCTGTTTGTACATTGTTCACAGCCATAATACTTTATAATTACAAGGTAGTTTTATGTTAGAGCTCTTGCTCCAATAAATATGTGCCTTGTAATTAACTAAATTCTAGGCTATTCAGTTTTTTTTGCCCTCGTGATGGTCGTGGGTTGTGAAAAAAGCCTTCTTCTTAGGGGTACCGCTGGGGCCAGCCGGGCGTATGTCGTGGCTTCAGTGAGTACTTATGTTTGTCATGCTGCCTGTGTACTTTATAGCGGCACAACATATTTCTGCAAATTGCATGCGTCAAATTGTCTGTCTCTCTTAAAAAATATGAAGTGTCACCAAAATTTTAAACGGGGAATCAATCTCAATGAAAAATATTCGTCAAGTAACGTTTCTAAAATAATATAGACATACTAATAATTATATATTAATAAATCGGATGAACGATGCATCCCAAATTGTATCCGCTGCGCACTTCTTAATCAGGGCAATCGCATCGTGGAGGTTTCTGCAGACGCCCAAAAAGACTTACTTAAGAAAACTGTTGCATGATAATTTGTACCATTTTCAAGGGTGGGGGGCGTGCAGTAGATGCCCCCTTTATTTTTGTGCTTCTGCCGTTCAAACCGAGCAGCACTGAGTTTGTCATGGCACCTGACGCCAAATCTACTGCTTAGCTGCTACAGACAGAACTATCTTCAAATCACCACTAGGGGGTGTCAATGCTGCAGCTTCGTTCTATGGTTGATCTTTTTCAAAGACAGTTTTTTTTCTCTCTCTCCACATAATCAACTTAACTGATTAGCGTGCTTTCATAGTAATGGTTTTTAATCCGTGTTAATCTTCTGAACAATGACTAGTAAAGGTTCTATGAGGTTGTCCTACTTACTATGGATTTTAAGTTTTTTATCAAGGTGTTAAAACGTACCACAGTTGCCAGTCCTGTGTTTTATGTCTAGCAATTTGTACAGTTTCTTCAGTATAAACACATGCCATGATCTGTGAGAATCTCCTCCAGAACTCTGCATTTCCTCAAGATCTTTTTGTAATATTGCATCATGGCACTGCTCAGAACAACACAGATGGTGCATAACAACACAAGGGAGTACAAGACAACATGGTGCAGAAACAGTGCGATACAAAGCAGGACAAAACTGGATGATACGTGGTCAGTGGTGGATAAAGTGCAGTAACAGCTGTACAGTGCAGCTGCCGTGGAAATGACTGTTACAGGGGATGCAAAAGCTGCAGGTTTGAATTGTTTGGCGAATGAAGCTGTTCATGAATCTGCTAGTCAGTGTTTGTGGATGGTGGTCAGAGTCCTGGATTATAGACTGAACCTTGTTACTGTGGCAGTTAAAGTACAGCTGGTCAATGGAGGGCAGTTCAGTGCGAATGATGTTCTTAACAGACTTCGCAATGTACTGCCTTCCTGTCATGTGGCTCCACCATACCATAGTACTACTGTAAGAACTAGGGATGTAACGATACATTCAACTCACCATTTGATACGATTCACGATTCTGAGTTCACGATACAATTTTCTCATTTTTTGCAGAATGAGCTGCAGACAAATATATTCAAAAATATTCTTATATTTATCTTTCTGAACTGTTGACACTGTTGTGAACAGTGCAACTGAATTTGAATAAAATACTGTTGAAAAAAATCCCAAATCAAAATAAGTAAATAAAAAAAAATAAATCAAATAAATAAGCTAAGGTTTGCATGTGCAGCTTTTTAGCGTGCTTTGCCCTTTTAATAATCTTCACTCAGCTCACGGTGGTGCCAGTGGACCTGTTTGTGTATGTTATCAGTCTATTACAATGTTTGCATGCAGTTTATGTCTTGTCTGTGCTTTTCTCGCTGTTTCCTCCTCGTTTGTGATTACCGGAAAGCTAATATGCTGCCACACCGCCAATTGAAGATCGGGCGGTGCGTCCATCCATCCATTTTCTGAAACCACTTAATCCCAACTGAGATCGCGGGGGAGACCGGAGCCTATCCCGGGAACAAGGGGCGCAGACAGGAACCAAGCCCAGGCAGTCACCTACACACCGCAGGTCGCACACACTCACACAACTACAGGGCCAATTTAGACTCACCAGTCAACCTATCCTGCATGCTTTTGGACCGTGGGAGGAACCTGGAGTCCCCGGCGAAAACGGGGAGAGCATGCGAACTCCACACAGAAAGGGCCCTGGACCGAAGCCAGCACTAACCACTGTGCCGTCCTCAGTTTCAAATTCATTCATCATCTCGCGTTCGCTCAAAACCAAAAACTGACGTACGATGTCGACGTGATACGCAGTGACATCTGACGTCAAACTCACATTGTGAAATCAAATGTAATATTACACCAGTTTTTCTGTTAAAGTACTGTGAAGTACTCCTACAATAGTGATTCATTTTCCACATCAGCCGGTTTAAATCTTCATGCATTTGCACCGATTTTTAACTGATTTGTGATTCATCATTACATGCCAGGGCCAGCAGCTCTGCATGGCTCGACCCTCATAAACATTCTCCACACATGCTGTTCAGGCAGTGGCCACAGAAATTCCCCCAGTGAACTTTATGCTTTCTGTCGGAGAGTATGCTGTGTTCTGGCCTTAAACCCTGCATACTACTTTGCAGACTTTGATCCTCTTAACAACAATTGGCATTTCTGGTGGCTGAATATCCATCCATCCGTCATCCAACTGCATGCTTAAAAGCTGTGAATAATAGTAATAATTCTTAAAATTGCAACTATCTAGAATTTCAGCCTAGTTACTCAGCTAAATTACTATTTAAACCTAGAATAATTTCTATAAGGGGCGGCATGGTGGTGCAGTGGTTAGCACTGTCGCCTCACACCTCTGGGACCCGGGTTCTTGTCTCCGCCTGGGTCACATGTGTGTGGAGTTTGCATGTTCTCCCCATGTCGTTGTGGGGTTTCCTCTGGGTACTCCGGTTTCCCCCCACAGTCCAAAAACATGCTGGGGCTAATTGGAGTTGCTGAATTGCCCGTAGGTGTGTGTGTGTGAGTGGATGGTGTGTGAGTGTGCCCTGCGATGGGCTGGCCCCCCATCCTGGGTTGTTCCCTGCCTCGTGCCCATTGATTCTGGGATAGGCTCCGGACCCCCCGCGACCCAATAGGATAAGCGGTTTGGAAAATGGATGGATGGATAATTTCTATATGTGTGATAGAATCAAAAAATATTTTGTTTTACATATAAATCTTCACAAGGTGTATTACACATGGTATTCCCCAGACACCGCCACCCCAACAGATGCTTTGTTTGTTAAGACAATAGCTCAGAAAGTGGTTGATCGATCTTTTGCAGCTTTTACCAAGGTTTGTACAAGCCAAAATTAAATTTTGAAACGGATCCCTGCCACACCCTGCCCTCCTGAACCTCCCGTTTCCTCCCTAGTGTGGTATAACGTGCCATGCCTGTTCCGCGTTTGTTTTACCTCTCCTTCCTGCCCTTGTGTTACTCATTTCAGGTGCCTCTAGTTTGCTCCCTGCTTAGCCTTGTATAAATGTGCTTCTCAGTCCTGCCTTTAATGTTGCTGCTGCTGTTTGCCTGTGTGTTCTTCCCTGCTTATGATTCCCCCGTGATCCAGTTGTGATCCAGTTGTCTTCATATCATGTATTCACATTCCTCAGCTGAGAGTGAACAAAGTTCTGTGGAAAGTATCTGACTACAGATAGACTTTCACCCAGTTCTCTGCGGGAGCTCTGATTACAGAGTGACTCCCCGACTACTTCTGAAGCCCTTCCTTAAGTATCCAGACCAGGTGATGGCATGTTTCTGAAGACTGACTAATTTCGGTCAATGGTTAATTTTAGGGGCATTGCTGACCTTGGTTCTCAAGTCCCCAGCCAATCAGATCACTTTAGGGGGTGGTTGTAATTCCCTTGTTCTACCATGAGAGAATCTCTCTCAGTTTGGTGGGTTGAGCCGAAGTTTCTGTATTTCTCTTAGGAAAAGCTATACTGCCTTAAATCTGAGAGTATAATACTCCTCGTCTCATGCCTATTCAAACGAGACCAAACATGCGTGTATTTGTCCCTAACATCTATGTGTGCTGAGTTATCCTGTTTATAGTGGAAAAGGTGTCTGTGTCTGGAGGCTGACAGCTGTTGTTGCTGTGGATTGATTGTGGAACTCTGGTCACTCCGGGGGTGAAAGGTCTTGCTTTTTCTGTGCTGCTCCAGTTATTCCTATCCAGTCTCTCAGGAGCCGGCAGGCCTTTGCCTTCCTTAAAAGGGGTGGTTTGACGAGTTGAGTCCAGTCTTGCCTGGGCCAGCGGAGCTCTGAAATAGACTGATGCAGGCTGATCAGAGTTGGGGCCTGCAGGACCTATAAGTTTTATGTCCTTACAGAATGTAAGTGGCATCATACTAAACTAGTGGTGTTCGAACTAGCATGGAAAGAGGCTATGGGTAGCTACAAAAAGGCTCTTAGTGCCGCCAAATCATCTAGTATCTATCAGAACTAATTGAAATAAACAAAAATAATCCTAGATTCCTATTTACTATGGTGTCCAAGCTGACTAATAACCAGACCACTGGTTATTTTCCAGTGACGACTTTATGAAACTTTTTGACCAAAAATATGCTCAATTAAACAGAACATTTTGAATATTGAATATTGGTTAACCAGTCAGAACTGATGTACTTAATTTTATCTTCAAATTCATCTACTTGTATGCTAGAACCTGTTCCATCAAAATTATTCAGCGATGCTCCCAGCATTGATTGAACCGCTACTAGCAATAGTTAAACTAAAACATATAATCATATTACCCCAATTTTATCTTCACTGCACTGGCTGCCAGTTAGATTTCGTGTTGACTACAAAACACTGCTCTTAACCTATAAAGCTGTAAATGGTCTTGCACCGCAGTATGTGAGTGACCTCATTTGCGTTCCGAATCATACACTTAGATGACGAGATGGAGGTATTCTATCCGTACCCAGAATAAAGAACATTACCTTTGGGGGAAGAGCATTTGCTCATAAAGCACCACAGCTATGGAATAAACTTCCTATTAGTGTTCGGAACTCAGACACAATCTCTGCTTTTAAGTCAAGGCTTAAGATGTACCTCTTTCGCCAGTCTTTTGGATAGTTAAATCTTCTTTTCTAAGGTGAATGGGAAATCTGGAGGTTCATAGTTATTTGAGATTGAAGGGGAAAGGGGGGATTGGTGCTGTCGTCCTGCCACTCTCGCCGATCACTTAAGCTGTGGATGGGAGGTGGCTTGACGCCAAAACCTCTGTAAACCCTCATGCCTGTGCTTCCTTCCAGGTCACTCTTTTAGGCAGGCTGTCATAGTTGCTTTAGTCCTGCCGGTTAGGTGTAGGGCAATAACTCTTCTCCATCTTCTCTTTTTCGAGCTGATACCGAGCCGACTACACCGTGTGAACCCGCACCTGGACTCCTGGATATAACTACATGAAACCAACTGGGACTTTATAACTATATGAACTCTAATGAATGTCAATGTAAATGCAGTTTCATGCTCCTTGGTCGCCCAGAGGAGGATGGGGTCCCCTTCTGAGTCTAGGTTCCACTCAAGGTTTCTTCCTGCTAGAGGGAGTTTCCTTGCCACTGTCGCCTCAGGCTTTTAAATATAAATATAAATATATAAAATATATAAAATATATTTTTGGCCACAACCGGGATTCGAACCCCGGTCTCCCGTGTGAAAGGCGGCGATCTTACCACTACACTATCCAGCAACTATATAATATAAGGGAGATTTACGGGAAAATACTAATACGGGAGGACGGCGGGAAAGAGAAGTAAAATACGGTAGTTTCCCGGCCAAAACGGGAGGCTCCAGTATCCCTTACATTTTAAGACAGGAAATATAAAATAATATAAATTATATAAAATATAATATAAATATAAATATAAATATATAAAATATATAAAATATATTTTTGGCCACAACCGGGATTCGAACCCCGGTCTCCCGTGTGAAAGGCGGCGATCTTACCACTACACTATCCAGCAACTATATAATATAAGGGAGATTTACGGGAAAATACTAATACGGGAGGACGGCGGGAAAGAGAAGTAAAATACGGTAGTTTCCCGGCCAAAACGGGAGACTTGACAGCTATGGCTGTCTCTGGCCACGCCCCCTACAGTCGGTCCGGCCCCTGTTCGCGTGTTCGCGGAAAACGACTTCATTTATTTTCTTATTGATTTATCGACAGACTTTTTAGACGTTATAATAACAACACTCTATTGATCCCCCTCTTACTGTCCATGATACACAATGACGAGACACATGTTCACTAATGACGAGAACTATTCTATTTTTCATGCCGGGGGTCCTTCAAATCTTACATTTACAAATCTTGTTCTTGTTCTCTGCTTTCTCCTTTCTCGTTCCCGTAGATATATATTATTATACGGAGATTTACGGAGTCTTCAAAGACGGTCCGGCTCCAGCTCAAGGATCACTGTTGCTGTGGTGTAGATCAGCTGATCTGTAGTAGTCTTCTACGTACATCTTCTAGTAGACCTTCTGAGGGTACTTCACGCATTCTTGGTCGGAGGGTCCAGGTTTCCAGCTTAGCTTATTTCTTATTTCTCAGGTCAGCTGCTCTTGTTTGGGATGTGCTTGACCGGCGTATACGACAGCGTGTACCAGTTCCCACTAATATCCAACAACTTCGCACAGCCAATGAAGAGGAGTGGACCAACATTCCACAGGCCACAATTGACAATCTGATAAACTCTATGCGAAGAAGATGTGTTGCATTGCATGAGGCAAATGGTGGTCACACCAGATACTGACCGGTTCTGAGTCCCCAGACCCCCAATAAAGCAAAAAACTGCACATTCCAGGGTGGCCTTTTATTGTGGGCAGTATAAGGTACACCTGTGCACTACCCATGATGTCAGATCAGCATCTTGATGTGGCACACCTGTGAGGTGGGATGGATTATCTCAGCAAAGCAGAAGTGCTCACTATCACACATTTAGACTGATTTGTGAGAAATGTTTGAGAGAAATGGTAATATTGTGTATCTGGAATGAATTGTAGGTCTTTAAGTCCATCTCATGAAAAATGGGAGCAGAAACAAGAGTGTTGCGTTTATATTTTTGTTCAGTATAGAATAAGCCCAGATTTATGTTTATTCAGTGGAGATAAGTACAACCTCTAAAGATAGGCCTACACCCGTTTTGGCAGTGTCTCCGGATCCCATGACAAATAATGCCTTCAGTACATCCTCCTCAACCCACACTGAAAGCAGAAGTGCTATGGGCTTTGCAAACGGTTTGCCGACATCACTCCTATACGTCCAATGATGACATTCACACCGTCTCCAGGGTGATGTTCCCTGACTCGCAGGGTCACTTGTGGTAAAGATAAAACCGCTTTTCTTGCGCGATTTGGACTCGCTCCATATATTAAAAGGGAGCTTCGTTGTCATGTTTGACGTAAGTATGAACAGGACCATCAAAAGAAAACAACTGGATGTGCATGTCAGGTATTGGGTGAATTATGAGAATGGCTCTCGAGTGCAGTCCTGGTTCTGGGATCACAGTACATGAGCCACTCCACCGCTGAAGACTTACTGGAGAAGTTTAAGGTAAGCCATTCAATAACATTTAAACTCATTAACGAACCCATGATTTTTAAATATCCATGGTTTATCTTTACATGTGTTTAAATGGGAGAACCATATTTATTGGTAAGCATATTTTAAAGATTTTATTGCTGCTTCATGGCTTTTGCTGCAAAAAAAATAGTTCATTGAGGAAATAGAATGTTTAAGTGTTGTGTAGCAACATGTACAGCTGTTGTACAGGCAAAAACTCTGGCTCAGTCCAAAGGAGGTGGATATAGGAATGGCTGTCATCAAGGTGGGACTTCTGTGAATTCACTGGTATCTTTACATACAAATGTATCAAACAATTGTGAAGTAAAAAATATGTGAATAACATGGAGTTTGAGCTGGTTTGATATGTACAGCTGAGGTAGTGTTAACCTTGGGCTGAGTGTGCAGAAAGATTCTGGAAATTTGACAAACCATCTTTTTGTCAGAGACAGTCAGGAGCCAAAGGCAGTGGAAGTGACCTTGGTGTCCTTCAGATTAAAAAAAATTGCCAGATTGTGCTCTCAAAAATGTGCAAAAAGGCCTTGGATAAATGCCCTCTGAAGTACTCGATTGTACATGAGATGACGTGCTTGGACCCAAACAAAATGCACACCAGCCAGATAACTGCCAGCAGAAAAGGAGAAATCTCATGCAGAAGTTTGCGCAGGAGAATCGGTTGGCAGGCAGGATATCTGCTGGTAAATCATAGGATAAGAATAGGATAGTTCAGAATATTATTTTTAAATTATGCTTTTCTTTTTTCACATCTAACTGAATCAGGGACGGATTACAAACCGGGTTAGCGGGGCCGCTGCCCAGGGGCCCTTGGGGTGCAGGGGGCCCGTGGGCCCCAAGCCCAAAACAATTTGCAACGCTTATCAGCAATGTATTTTCGTTTGTCTATTTTAGAGGGCCTACATTCTTTGATCCTCTGCCTACAAGGTCCCCTGACCCTATAGGGAGGGTGTTTGGCTGCCAAGGGCCCTTGACTTGTGGTGGTTGTGGTGGTGGTGCAGGTGGTGGTGGTGGGGGGGGGCCTCGCGAACGTTTTACCCAGGGGCCCACACAACCCATAATCCGTCCCTGAACTGAATAGTGTTAACACGTAGATTTTAGCAGTATTTAGAAGACCGACTCTTGGTGTTTGAAAAGAAGCATCAGCCCAGTTATATTTTCTTTGATGAGCCTAGAGATATCTCAAGATTAAATTAAAATGATTGCACATTTATGGTATCATAGGAAAATTGGGTTATAAATCACTTTCCTATTCTACATGTGATTCTGTGTATTGACATTGTTGATCTGCATCTAATCTACTGTAATTAATGTAATTACAGGTGATGCAATATCCCAGCAGTCTGATAATCACCTGCACAATGAGGCAAAAGGCTTGGATTTTATATCCTTCATTCCTTCAGCACCATCCAAAGTTGATGTCTTTTTACATCAAAAAGTTAGTGGGCCTTATCCTGACCTCTGGATGTTCTGCAAGAACTTGCTGCTGCTGTCCTATGGGCAAGCCGAAGTGGAACGAATAGAGGTGGAGACCTGCAACTTATCAGAGGAAACAGTTGTTGCACAGAGGCTTATATGCGACCATGTCAGAGTGTGTGGGGGAGCAACCAAAGCGCCTCTGACCAAAGGTGAAAGATGAGCGAAAAGCAAAAAAGAAAACTTGAGGAACTCAAGAGGAAGAGAGTCTCACTGGAAAGTGTATGTGAGAGTTTACAAAAGGATGCTGAGCACATGGCAGAGGAAGCAGAGAGTGCTGCTGGAACCAAAAGGGCAACATTACTTACCAAGTCCAATACTCTGAGCCGACGAGCGAAGGAGGAGAAAGAGCAGTTGGTGGTCTTAAATGCAGATACTGAAGAATAGGCTACTGAACTGTGACTCCTAACACATCAAGAGTGAATCGGTGGAAACAAAAATATTTAGGTTCTTTGCATTTTTGGAGTATTTTACTTTCTGTGCCTGTTTGTACATTGTTCACAGCCATAATACTTTATAATTACAAGGTAGTTTTATGTTAGAGCTCTTGCTCCAATAAATATGTGCCTTGTAATTAACTAAATTCTAGGCTATTCAGTTTTTTTTGCCCTCGTGATGGTCGTGGGTTGTGAAAAAAGCCTTCTTCTTAGGGGTACCGCTGGGGCCAGCCGGGCGTATGTCGTGGCTTCAGTGAGTACTTATGTTTGTCATGCTGCCTGTGTACTTTATAGCGGCACAACATATTTCTGCAAATTGCATGCGTCAAATTGTCTGTCTCTCTTAAAAAATATGAAGTGTCACCAAAATTTTAAACGGGGAATCAATCTCAATGAAAAATATTCGTCAAGTAACGTTTCTAAAATAATATAGACATACTAATAATTATATATTAATAAATCGGATGAACGATGCATCCCAAATTGTATCCGCTGCGCACTTCTTAATCAGGGCAATCGCATCGTGGAGGTTTCTGCAGACGCCCAAAAAGACTTACTTAAGAAAACTGTTGCATGATAATTTGTACCATTTTCAAGGGTGGGGGGCGTGCAGTAGATGCCCCCTTTATTTTTGTGCTTCTGCCGTTCAAACCGAGCAGCACTGAGTTTGTCATGGCACCTGACGCCAAATCTACTGCTTAGCTGCTACAGACAGAACTATCTTCAAATCACCACTAGGGGGTGTCAATGCTGCAGCTTCGTTCTATGGTTGATCTTTTTCAAAGACAGTTTTTTTTCTCTCTCTCCACATAATCAACTTAACTGATTAGCGTGCTTTCATAGTAATGGTTTTTAATCCGTGTTAATCTTCTGAACAATGACTAGTAAAGGTTCTATGAGGTTGTCCTACTTACTATGGATTTTAAGTTTTTTATCAAGGTGTTAAAACGTACCACAGTTGCCAGTCCTGTGTTTTATGTCTAGCAATTTGTACAGTTTCTTCAGTATAAACACATGCCATGATCTGTGAGAATCTCCTCCAGAACTCTGCATTTCCTCAAGATCTTTTTGTAATATTGCATCATGGCACTGCTCAGAACAACACAGATGGTGCATAACAACACAAGGGAGTACAAGACAACATGGTGCAGAAACAGTGCGATACAAAGCAGGACAAAACTGGATGATACGTGGTCAGTGGTGGATAAAGTGCAGTAACAGCTGTACAGTGCAGCTGCCGTGGAAATGACTGTTACAGGGGATGCAAAAGCTGCAGGTTTGAATTGTTTGGCGAATGAAGCTGTTCATGAATCTGCTAGTCAGTGTTTGTGGATGGTGGTCAGAGTCCTGGATTATAGACTGAACCTTGTTACTGTGGCAGTTAAAGTACAGCTGGTCAATGGAGGGCAGTTCAGTGCGAATGATGTTCTTAACAGACTTCGCAATGTACTGCCTTCCTGTCATGTGGCTCCACCATACCATAGTACTACTGTAAGAACTAGGGATGTAACGATACATTCAACTCACCATTTGATACGATTCACGATTCTGAGTTCACGATACAATTTTCTCATTTTTTGCAGAATGAGCTGCAGACAAATATATTCAAAAATATTCTTATATTTATCTTTCTGAACTGTTGACACTGTTGTGAACAGTGCAACTGAATTTGAATAAAATACTGTTGAAAAAAATCCCAAATCAAAATAAGTAAATAAAAAAAAATAAATCAAATAAATAAGCTAAGGTTTGCATGTGCAGCTTTTTAGCGTGCTTTGCCCTTTTAATAATCTTCACTCAGCTCACGGTGGTGCCAGTGGACCTGTTTGTGTATGTTATCAGTCTATTACAATGTTTGCATGCAGTTTATGTCTTGTCTGTGCTTTTCTCGCTGTTTCCTCCTCGTTTGTGATTACCGGAAAGCTAATATGCTGCCACACCGCCAATTGAAGATCGGGCGGTGCGTCCATCCATCCATTTTCTGAAACCACTTAATCCCAACTGAGATCGCGGGGGAGACCGGAGCCTATCCCGGGAACAAGGGGCGCAGACAGGAACCAAGCCCAGGCAGTCACCTACACACCGCAGGTCGCACACACTCACACAACTACAGGGCCAATTTAGACTCACCAGTCAACCTATCCTGCATGCTTTTGGACCGTGGGAGGAACCTGGAGTCCCCGGCGAAAACGGGGAGAGCATGCGAACTCCACACAGAAAGGGCCCTGGACCGAAGCCAGCACTAACCACTGTGCCGTCCTCAGTTTCAAATTCATTCATCATCTCGCGTTCGCTCAAAACCAAAAACTGACGTACGATGTCGACGTGATACGCAGTGACATCTGACGTCAAACTCACATTGTGAAATCAAATGTAATATTACACCAGTTTTTCTGTTAAAGTACTGTGAAGTACTCCTACAATAGTGATTCATTTTCCACATCAGCCGGTTTAAATCTTCATGCATTTGCACCGATTTTTAACTGATTTGTGATTCATCATTACATGCCAGGGCCAGCAGCTCTGCATGGCTCGACCCTCATAAACATTCTCCACACATGCTGTTCAGGCAGTGGCCACAGAAATTCCCCCAGTGAACTTTATGCTTTCTGTCGGAGAGTATGCTGTGTTCTGGCCTTAAACCCTGCATACTACTTTGCAGACTTTGATCCTCTTAACAACAATTGGCATTTCTGGTGGCTGAATATCCATCCATCCGTCATCCAACTGCATGCTTAAAAGCTGTGAATAATAGTAATAATTCTTAAAATTGCAACTATCTAGAATTTCAGCCTAGTTACTCAGCTAAATTACTATTTAAACCTAGAATAATTTCTATAAGGGGCGGCATGGTGGTGCAGTGGTTAGCACTGTCGCCTCACACCTCTGGGACCCGGGTTCGTGTCTCCGCCTGGGTCACATGTGTGTGGAGTTTGCATGTTCTCCCCATGTCGTTGTGGGGTTTCCTCTGGGTACTCCGGTTTCCCCCCACAGTCCAAAAACATGCTGGGGCTAATTGGAGTTGCTGAATTGCCCGTAGGTGTGTGTGTGTGAGTGGATGGTGTGTGAGTGTGCCCTGCGATGGGCTGGCCCCCCATCCTGGGTTGTTCCCTGCCTCGTGCCCATTGATTCTGGGATAGGCTCCGGACCCCCCGCGACCCAATAGGATAAGCGGTTTGGAAAATGGATGGATGGATAATTTCTATATGTGTGATAGAATCAAAAAATATTTTGTTTTACATATAAATCTTCACAAGGTGTATTACACATGGTATTCCCCAGACACCGCCACCCCAACAGATGCTTTGTTTGTTAAGACAATAGCTCAGAAAGTGGTTGATCGATCTTTTGCAGCTTTTACCAAGGTTTGTACAAGCCAAAATTAAATTTTGAAACGGATCCCTGCCACACCCTGCCCTCCTGAACCTCCCGTTTCCTCCCTAGTGTGGTAAACGTGCCATGCCTGTTCCGCGTTTGTTTTACCTCTCCTTCCTGCCCTTGTGTTACTCATTTCAGGTGCCTCTAGTTTGCTCCCTGCTTAGCCTTGTATAAATGTGCTTCTCAGTCCTGCCTTTAATGTTGCTGCTGCTGTTTGCCTGTGTGTTCTTCCCTGCTTATGATTCCCCCGTGATCCAGTTGTGATCCAGTTGTCTTCATATCATGTATTCACATTCCTCAGCTGAGAGTGAACAAAGTTCTGTGGAAAGTATCTGACTACAGATAGACTTTCACCCAGTTCTCTGCGGGAGCTCTGATTACAGAGTGACTCCCCGACTACTTCTGAAGCCCTTCCTTAAGTATCCAGACCAGGTGATGGCATGTTTCTGAAGACTGACTAATTTCGGTCAATGGTTAATTTTAGGGGCATTGCTGACCTTGGTTCTCAAGTCCCCAGCCAATCAGATCACTTTAGGGGGTGGTTGTAATTCCCTTGTTCTACCATGAGAGAATCTCTCTCAGTTTGGTGGGTTGAGCCGAAGTTTCTGTATTTCTCTTAGGAAAAGCTATACTGCCTTAAATCTGAGAGTATAATACTCCTCGTCTCATGCCTATTCAAACGAGACCAAACATGCGTGTATTTGTCCCTAACATCTATGTGTGCTGAGTTATCCTGTTTATAGTGGAAAAGGTGTCTGTGTCTGGAGGCTGACAGCTGTTGTTGCTGTGGATTGATTGTGGAACTCTGGTCACTCCGGGGGTGAAAGGTCTTGCTTTTTCTGTGCTGCTCCAGTTATTCCTATCCAGTCTCTCAGGAGCCGGCAGGCCTTTGCCTTCCTTAAAAGGGGTGGTTTGACGAGTTGAGTCCAGTCTTGCCTGGGCCAGCGGAGCTCTGAAATAGACTGATGCAGGCTGATCAGAGTTGGGGCCTGCAGGACCTATAAGTTTTATGTCCTTACAGAATGTAAGTGGCATCATACTAAACTAGTGGTGTTCGAACTAGCATGGAAAGAGGCTATGGGTAGCTACAAAAAGGCTCTTAGTGCCGCCAAATCATCTAGTATCTATCAGAACTAATTGAAATAAACAAAAATAATCCTAGATTCCTATTTACTATGGTGTCCAAGCTGACTAATAACCAGACCACTGGTTATTTTCCAGTGACGACTTTATGAAACTTTTTGACCAAAAATATGCTCAATTAAACAGAACATTTTGAATATTGAATATTGGTTAACCAGTCAGAACTGATGTACTTAATTTTATCTTCAAATTCATCTACTTGTATGCTAGAACCTGTTCCATCAAAATTATTCAGCGATGCTCCCAGCATTGATTGAACCGCTACTAGCAATAGTTAAACTAAAACATATAATCATATTACCCCAATTTTATCTTCACTGCACTGGCTGCCAGTTAGATTTCGTGTTGACTACAAAACACTGCTCTTAACCTATAAAGCTGTAAATGGTCTTGCACCGCAGTATGTGAGTGACCTCATTTGCGTTCCGAATCATACACTTAGATGACGAGATGGAGGTATTCTATCCGTACCCAGAATAAAGAACATTACCTTTGGGGGAAGAGCATTTGCTCATAAAGCACCACAGCTATGGAATAAACTTCCTATTAGTGTTCGGAACTCAGACACAATCTCTGCTTTTAAGTCAAGGCTTAAGATGTACCTCTTTCGCCAGTCTTTTGGATAGTTAAATCTTCTTTTCTAAGGTGAATGGGAAATCTGGAGGTTCATAGTTATTTGAGATTGAAGGGGAAAGGGGGGATTGGTGCTGTCGTCCTGCCACTCTCGCCGATCACTTAAGCTGTGGATGGGAGGTGGCTTGACGCCAAAACCTCTGTAAACCCTCATGCCTGTGCTTCCTTCCAGGTCACTCTTTTAGGCAGGCTGTCATAGTTGCTTTAGTCCTGCCGGTTAGGTGTAGGGCAATAACTCTTCTCCATCTTCTCTTTTTCGAGCTGATACCGAGCCGACTACACCGTGTGAACCCGCACCTGGACTCCTGGATATAACTACATGAAACCAACTGGGACTTTATAACTATATGAACTCTAATGAATGTCAATGTAAATGCAGTTTCATGCTCCTTGGTCGCCCAGAGGAGGATGGGGTCCCCTTCTGAGTCTAGGTTCCACTCAAGGTTTCTTCCTGCTAGAGGGAGTTTCCTTGCCACTGTCGCCTCAGGCTTGCTTGGTGGGGTTCTGGCCGGTTAAATGTAAAGTGCTTTGTGACAATGCATGTCGTTAAAAGCGCTATATAAATAAAATTGAATTGAATTGAAGTGCTTCCTCAGATTCATTTTTAAATGTTCTCCAGCTAATTTCCACTATGGCCACGAGTTCTAGTATTTTAAATTAATATTGAAATGGTCATTTGGCTGAACAGCATCCCGACCTGTTAGAATCTTATATACCTGGATCATGTCCCCCCATAGTCTCCCTTTGCTTGAGGCTAAACAGATTCAGCTCAGCGAACCTCTCCTCATAAGACATTCCTCTAAGTGCAGGAATCATTCTAGTCATCCTACGTTGCACCTTTTCAAGGCAGCAATGTCCTTCTGAAGGTATGGTGACCAAACCTGCACACAGTATTCTAGGTGGGATCTTACCAAGGAATTATATTAATCGTAGCATCACTCTCTTGACTTACATCTCTAGGTGTGTGGAGTTTAATCCAACATCCTTTTGCCTTTTTTTAATGCTTCCCCCACACTGGCAAGAGTGGGACATGGAAGTATCAACATACACACCGAGATCTTTCTCGTAATCAGCTACCTTTATTTCAGTGGAACCCATAAAATATCTGTACTTTACTATATTTACTATATTTCTGCTCCCTGCATGGATTACCTATATTTATCTATGTTAAATTTCATCTGCCACGTATGAGCCCAGTCGCTAATTAAATCCAGATCCTGTTGTAGCCTCTCTGGACATGAGACATGATCTAACATCAATCAGAAGATACCACACCAGCAGATAATGATTTCTGGAATAGTAAAGTTAAAGGTTGGCTAATAATACCCCTCATCTCTTTTAAAAACTATAGATAAGATGCCATCAGGGCCTTGCGATTTATTTATTTTGAGCTTAGCTAGGCTTTGTACCACATCAGCCTCAGTTATACATATATTGGTCATAGACATCGTTGTATTGTACTAAATGGTGGTAAGCTATTCTACTGTGAACAGCCATTGTAAAATAATCATTAAACTCATTTATATCAAATTTCATTTTCAATTATAAGGCCCTTACTATCCTGCAAATGAGTGATTTTCAGCTTTTAGAGCTCTTTCGGAGTTAAAATATTGGAAGAAACTTTTAACGTCATCCTTATAACTGTTATTAACTAAACCTGTAGACTTAGATACTCCTGCTTTATTTTGAAATCATTAGTTAATTTCATTTGTGAAGAAAGCCCTTTTGCTCCTGACTTTATTCTTAATTTTCGTAGTAAACCACCTGTGACATCGCGTGCTGGACGAACAGGCAGGAAGCGAGGAATCAAGGATCCGGGAAACGGAGAGTCGGGAATGAGGGTTTATTGATGAAAACAGGTACCAACAGCGAGAGATTTCAATGACAGGACTGGGGAAACAGACTTGAATGTGGACTAAATACACAGGACTACTCAAACTGACAGAAAACAGCTGGTTACAATCGGGGCAGCAACATGGTTAATGAGGGGGCGTGGCACACACGAGGATCGTCAAGCAGGTCATGACACCAGCTTGGTTGCAGTTTCCTAGATTTAGTTTTTTCTGGAAACGGGTATGAAGTTCTTTTGCACTTGCAACAATGTGCTTTTAAAAAATTCCCATTGACCTCTTCCACAGTATTGCTATTTAACTCCATCCGATTTACAGTTTCTAGTTTCAGTCTCATACCATTGAATTACCCTTCCTAACATTGTATACTTTTGTTTTGGACTTGGTTGAAGACTCAGGCAGCAGGAGTTGCCCCAACGTTGGTATGTCCTTATCCATAAGGGGGAGTAACGTTCTGGTTTCCCCGACCTTATAGATGAAGGAGTTGGGGGATGTTGCCAGTGACCTAGCCGGATTCCAGGCAGAACAGGCCTCGCTATGCCCACAGCCCTTCAGAGACTGGGCCTTCCGTGCAGAACCTCTGCATCCAAATTAGACCAGTTGTTTAACAAAACCCTAAAATGGGGTTATTTTTGACATGGAACGGGACTTTGATTCAACAACCCATTACTTAGTTGCGGCAAGTACCCAATATCAAGTATAGCTGCAAAGAATTCTGCCAGAGATTTTCAGAGAAGTTCCCCAGATGCATGGACTGGACTAAGGTGCGTCAGATTAAACAGGAGCCTGGTAAATTCTGTGAGCCCCACGCCAAGTGACTGATGGAAACATACTCCAGCTACAGTGAGATGGACCCTCCAGCGGACCGAGAGTGGGATTCCCTCTGGGAGCGACACTCGTGCAGTTGCTGGTGGATGAGCTGCAAACAGACATCATGAAGGACTTCCAACCTCACAATCAATTTACCAAACCACTTCAGGTAACTTGTAAGATGTAGGTATTGGATATTCACACATTCATTTGCAGTGTCCACCTCCTGTCCGGTAAATTTGGCAGGACAAAATTTGAATAACCTATAGGCCAGACTCAATGAATGCGGCTGAACGAGTAAAGGTAGAACAGGTGGCCAACCTGTTATACAGTCCTAGTAGATTGAGAACCACCTGATTGCAACTGTAGTTGGAATCAAGGGCTGAGCAGCATGGTGGCCTGGGGGACAATTATGAAAAACACAGACCCACTGATATCCTTAAAACCCCACAATCAAAAGAGGAGTCAGGATGGCCAGTGACATGTGCTGGCTAAATGGGGACAACAAAGAGAGAACAGAACAAGGCAGGGAGGGATTCTGACACAGGTGCCATGCTACTTTGTTTAAATATGCTGTAATGTTTTAGTGCAAGCCTTAGACAATGGAATCTCTGAATGACGCCGCAGTCTGGCTCTTTCTGAAGGTCCTATACTGTAACCGTCCTGAGAAGTTGTTTGCATGCACTTGCTAGCCTTGACACTTGTTGATGTGCGTGTGCCCTGCTCGAGCAGTAAAGGGGAGATCACATGCAGAGCTGATTTTCTGTAGTTCCTTAGAATAAAAATAGAATATTCTCTTCAAATAGGAACACATGCTGCGTTTGATTATTTCACTCCAACTCGGACAAAAACGTCACGAAAAACATCACTTCCCATTAGAAACGCCTCTTTTATGACGTTAATGTCTGACAGAATCTTCTTGTCCGAGTTGCCCCTGTGACGTAATTTCAACATGGCGGCATACACACTCAACATTAATTCTATTTACAAATCCTTAAAAATGTTTATTTTGTTAAATTTATTATTATCCCATCCATCCATTTCCAAACTGCTTATCCTACTGGGTCACGGGGGGTCCGGAGCCTATCCCGGAAGCAATGGGCACGAGGCTGGGAACAACCCAGGAATGGGGGGCCAGCCCATCGCAGGGCACACTCACACACACCATGCACTCTCACATGCATTCCTACGGGCAATTTAGCAAGTCCAATTAGCCTCAGCATGTTTTTGGACTGTTGGGGGGGAACCGGAGGTACCCGGAGGAAACCCCACGACGACATGGGGAGAACATGCAAACTCCACACACATGTGACCCAGGCGGAGATTTGAAACCTGGGTCCCAGAGGTGTGAGGCAACAGTGCTAACCAGTGCACGACCATACCGCCCATTTATTATTATTATTATTTATAATTATTAGTAATTATTAATGTAATTGCACGTGTTCGATTTAGAGAATACCATATTGTGACCGTAAACAGTATCCTAACATCAATATCAGATTTTTACCAGACTTGTTAGTGTTTTTGGTTTGTTTGTAGTTTGTTGGCCTCTCGAAAAAAGAATATCGCTATGAATGTACTAAAATACTTTATAAAGCTTTTAATGTGTTTGACTAGTTCCTGTTTCTTGTTTATTTGTCTGAAATAATAATCTTACTCCATAACTGCTAAAATATAAAGCAACAACACAGCAGCGTATTCATGGAGGCAGCCATGTTTGTTCCGAGTTGTGCTAGCTTGAACGGGAGATTGTTGGATGTGATGTCACCCAATTTGGAATTTCCAAGTTCCGAGAGAAAAACGAACGCACACCACAGACTCTGGCTGGAAATTTCTACAATAGAGCCATTTAGTTATTTCTAGAAAAATATTTAGAGCCAATGACCTGATGTCATTGTAACACAGGTCACTGTCCGTGGTGCTGAATTCTCTACTTGATGGGATGGTGCTGAATGAATATGACAGCTGGCCAACATGTCTGTGTGCTTCCACTGACTGGCACCCAGACATATAATGACTTTTAACAATGAGGAGGGAAAACGTCCAGACAGGAAATTAGTCAACAGTAATTAGTAATCACATATAGTTCTCATTTATCATGATGTAAAATTCAAAAACCTTTTTTTTATTATTAAGGGATAAATGTAATTGAGTTTTAATGTATCCTTTCCGCTCTTAAATCGCAAATTATTTCTGACTATTAATCTGCACATTTTAATAATTTCATTAATATTACCTATTGGTTTGTCTTTTTTATTAAATTTTAAAACTAGCTGTACAATTGTTGATGTTGTTGCTGTTCTGAATGTCATTGGCCTGTTGCCTTACGTCTGTCTAAACATGAGTGAGGGGATGGATGCACTATTCTATGGGGGCCTCTGTAGAGAATAAATGATCCTAATTTTATATTGAGAGAGATGGTTAATTCCTTTTTAATCATACTGCGTTCAGCAGCCCCTGTTCTGCCGTTGATCACTGCTGCATATCATCCCCAAACCAATGGCCTGGATGAGAAAACGAATGATGACATAAAATGGTAAGTCTGTTTTTTGAGTTGTTTTAGAACTGTGTGAGACAGGCTCTATTCTTTTAACATTACATCAGGAATTACTGATATTATTGACAATCAATCCCTTAATATACAGTATCTCACAAAAGTGAGTACAACCCCACACATTTTTTTGTAAATATTTTATTATATCTTTTCAAGGGACAACGTTAAAGATATGAAACTCTGATAGAATGTAAAGTAATCAGTGTACAGCTTGTATAAATGGTGTAAATTTGATGTCCCCTCAAAATAACTCAACACACAGCCATTAATGTCTGAACTGCTGGCAACAAAAGTGAGATTAAAAATGATTTGTGGCAAGATCGGATCATGTGTGTTGAAAGAGTTTCTTATGACTGACAAGTAGTTATTTAAAAACATATCTTGAAACAGCAAATTACATTGTTCTTAATGCTTTTAGAAAATGACTCTTTATAATGATCTGTGAATAATAATATTTGCTATGATGTTTTTCCACTTCAGCTTTCCACAATTATTCTTCCCGATGAGAAAAGCTACGGCACGTTTTTTGATGAAAAAATAAAGTAGTTGAGACAATAAGCAACAACAGCTGAAAACATCTCCTAGTAACAGGAAAAACAGAAGCAGGCATGTGGTAAACGAATACAAAAGAGGTACCCAAAACACAGTTTATCATGTTGGAGATGAGGCGCTTCTGTTCAACATGAGGAAGCGGGGACGGAAAGGAGGAAGAACGGAACCGGATTTTACCGGACCTTATGTCATCCAGGCAATATGTGGCAAGCTGGTTACACTGTCTAATTCTGAAGGGGCAACTTAAAGAACAAATACAATGTAAACCACATACAGAAGGAGCCAAACTGATGTCCCAAGTCAGGATCACACAAGGTGCCAGAAGAGTATAAGACCAGTAAACCTCCCTCTAGCGCAGAGCTTCTGACAATCGAGAAGGATGCTGACAGTTGAAAAAAAACTCATGTCTGTGTGTTATGAAAGAATATCAATAATGTTTCCGAAAGGGGATGACTCATTTGGTAATTATTTACGGCTTATGTTATGGCTGCCAATTTACAGTCTTTACTGAAGTCTGACTTCTTTTGAGTCACCTTTAATATAGATTGGACACTCTCTATGCAATGTGCAATACTTACATAGATGGTAAATGTTTACCTGCTTGCACAGATGGATGATTAGGTAATTAGTGTAAGTGTGTGTGTGTGTTCAATCGCATGTATGTCCAAGGTCCATAGTAAATAATATACACTGATCAAGAGATGCCCGAAAGTGGATAAAAGAGGACATTAGTGGGTGCATCACTTAGTGTAACGCGTGCAGGAAAATGAGCAGGACTGCAAGCCATATAATGACCCTTGTCTAGCTCTTAATACAGTATGCATACAGTGATGTATCTACAATGGACAGCTACTATGAGCAGATAGCACAGTACAGGTGCTTATAAGATCTGTATGCTGTTTCCATCCATCCATCCATTGTCCCAAACCGCTTATCCTACTGGGTCGTGGGGGGTCTGGAGCCTATCCGGAAGCAATGGGCACGAGGCAGGGAACAACCCAGGATGGGGAGCCAGCCCATCACAGGGCACACTCACACACTATTCACTCATACATGCATACCTACGGGCAATTTAGTAACTCCAGTTAGCCTCAGCATCCATCCATCCATCCATTGTCCAAAACCGCTTATCCTACTGGGTCACAGGGGGTCCGGAGTCTATCCCGGAATCAATGGGCACGAGGCAGGGAAGAACCCAGGATGGGGGGCCAGCCCATCACAGCTCACACTCACACACCATTCACTCACACATGCACACCTCGGGCAATTCAGCAACTCCAATTAGCCTCAGCATGTTTTTGGACTGTGGGGGGAAACCGAGAGTACCCGGAGGAAACCCCACGACGACACGGGGAGAACATGCAAACTCCACACCCATGTGACCCAGGCAGAGACTCGAACCCGGGTCCCAGAGGTGTGAGGCAACAGTGCTAACCACTGCACCACCATGCCGCCCCCCTGTAATGCTATTTCATTCTATAAAAAGAAACTTACTGTACTGTACAATTAAAGTATTTCACCACTGCTTCTTCCTCAGCTCCCACTGTTTGCTAGCACATGCATCTTTTGATTTCTTAGTGCAATCTGTGCTTTATTTTTTTTTTTGTGAAATGTAAGTGCAGTATCTGTTTATTAAGTGCTGTGGTTTAATATGTACATTATTATTTCAGTACTGTGTATACTGTCCTTAATGTCTTGCCTCTCTCGTATAACTTGAGATACGCCCAAATTGACTTGCAACAAGTGGTCCTGGTTCCAAATGCGGAAGGCGATGGATACCTGTATTTTATATGCTGTAGTGTGCTGGGTGTCAGACATTGCAATGCACCTTGCTTTGATCTTGACCTGTTAGATCAGAGGGAGGTAATCTTATCCAGAAAGGGCCACTGTGTATGATGGTTTTTCACTGCAACTCTCTGAACAGCGAACCTACAGTTATCCCAATACCTTGATCTCTTGCTAGCATATTTAAATGTGTACCTATTCAGGATAGAGTGGTGAAGGCATTCAGAGGAGGACTGATGATTATCAGAGGGAACAAAGGGGCTGGGGTACTTGTCAGTATCCAGTAGAACCACCAGACTCCTACACTGAATGGTTCTGGATGTGGCACAGACGTTAATCCCTCTGTATTAGGGGATCCGTCTCCAGTTTTGTACTCTTCTAGTTAATAGGTAGATTATCAGGCAGTTTTTCACCCTAGTCCAGTACTCATTGACAGCCTAATACACCGTGTTTCAGTTTGTCTTGATAGTCAATACATGTCACACAGGATGTACATTACTCTGATGGGCAGGCCCTCTTACATATGATGGAAATTGCAATACCTACTTTTGGCCACGAGATGGCAGCAAGAAAATAGAAAAATTATTTTCCCCACGGTCTACTAGCAGCTTTTAGATGTTAATTCTTCATAAAAATAATTTGACTTGATCCAATGTATTTTTAATACAAACAATTACCACACAAAGCTGCTAGTTTCCTCCGTTTCCCCCCACAGTCCAAAAACATGCTGAGGCTAATTGGAGTAGCTAAATTTACCGTAGGATGTGCATGTGTGAGTGAATGGTGTGTGAGTGTGAGCTGTGATTGGGCTGGCCCCCCATCCTGGGTTCTTCCCTGCCTCGTGCCCATTGATTCCGGGATAGACTCCGGACCCCCTGTGACCCAGTAGGATAAGCGGTTTGGACAATGGATGGATGGAAATAGCATACAGATTAAGCACCTGTACTGTGCTATCTGCTTATAGTAGCTGTCCATTGTAGATACATCACTGTATGCATACTGTATTAGAGCTAGATAAGGACAGTGGGTCATTATATGGCTTGCAGTCCTGCTCATTTTCCTGCACCCGTTACACTAAGTGATACACCCACTAATGTCCTCTTTCATCCACTTTCAGGCATCTCTTGATCAGTGTATATTACTTACTATGGACCTTGGACATACATGCGATTGGACACACACACACACACACACACACTTACACTAATTACCTAATCAACCATCTGTGCAAGCAAGTAAACATGTACCATCTATATAAGTATTGTACATAGCATAGAGAGTGTCCAATCTATATTAAAGGTGACTCGAAAGAAGTCAGACTTTAGTAAAGACTGTAAATTTCTCAGCCATAACATAAGCCGTAAATAATTACCAAATGAGTCATCCCCTTTCGGAAACATTTATTGATATTCTTTCATAACACACAGACATGAGTTTTTTTTCAACTGTCAGCATCCGATCCAAACGGGATTCCCATTTCCTTTCTGTGGGATCCAACAGAACACGGGCTGACACATCAGTCAACAGTCTTCAACCATGCAGGACAGGACCCAGTCCAGCCAAACCTCACGGTGCTGGTGTAATAAAAAAAATGTAAGGAACATGCAGCTGCAGCTCACACACAAACACAGTCCACAGCATCCAGAAAAAGGTCAGGCCTTTTTCTTCTTTAGCTGACTCCGCCCAGACCTCGCCCCCCTTTCTGGGCGCCTCGCACTATGCCTTTGAACTGGCCCTGCAGCTTGGCCCGTTTCCTGTTTCCCAATGCAAGTCATAAGATTCACCCGTAAATGATATTTTGAATCGGAACGATATTTATTACTATTGTTTAGATTAAATTATAACGGTTTAATGATTGAATATAACTTGATATTGTTGTTTGTGTTGTTTAGTTTGAGGTTCTAGTTTCTGTCTTTATCCGCTTCGTTTCAGTAGGCAGCTGGTTCATCCCAGGCTCAGGGTCTCTCTGCTCTTCATCAACCCACACCCCCAGTTTGGGAGCACCCTCTCCCTCTCCTCCCCCCACGGCTGTGACTGTTACTCCTCCTTGAGGAGTAACTGCTCCGCCCCCTATCCCAGCCCCTATACCCACAGGAGTGCATCACCCAGTGAGCCGCCGCCCTGCCTGTCCCCTCACACAAGCACACACTGAAATCATGGTCCTAAGCTCTCTGTGTGGGTCACCACGATAGTACAGCACACCGACGATTACCCTCTGACTGAATCAGAATCAGCTTTATTTGGCCAAGTATGTTCACACATATTGGGAATAGTTAGACATTTAATCAAAATAATTAAGACAAGACATAAACATACAGTTCTGTTGATATGCGACGCATATAACCTCTGCATTCACAGCACTGCTTCAGTTATCGAAGAGCAAATTTCCAAAACTCACTCAGTCCGATAACCTAAAGTAATAAGTCATAATCCTCTTCATACGTTGCAGTAATGGGAATGAAATCTCACTCAGTGTTTATGTAATGGAGCAATGGAATTTCGTGAAATTTCCAAAAAGTCCACAGAAATATTTAGAAAAACATTCCTGCAGACTGAGTTTTTGATATTTGCTTTTCAATTAACACAATTTTCTTCAGTCTGAGGTTTAACAGAATTCAGCCATATGCTTGTTCAAAAAAAACTACACAGAACAAAAACAGAATGGACTTTACATCTGTCTGAAAGGAAAGTTGACACAGGCAGCAGCAGTGAACAAATCAATCAATGTATTAAAGTTAGGCATTAAGTAACTGGAGGCAGTATATACATAACATGATAACATGCCTTTTCTGTATTGACCATATAAGGACGCTGTAACACTGCCCACCACATACCTGCTTCATTTATTGTTTTATACTTGCAGCTGCTTATTCAGACAGCTCGTCTACCTGTCTGTCCATGTTGCCCTCCCATGACAACTGGTCCAGCCTACAGGTGCCGTCCCATCCGGCATGTTACCCATGAGTCATAGCGGCACCTCCGGGAGCAGCTCCAGGTGAGCCCGTGCCTCCCCTCCCCCACCTGTCCCCATGCTGAGTCTCGGGCCCCCGTCTTCCCTCTTGTTCTCGCCTATACCCACATCCTGCCTGTGTCTGCATCGTCTCACCACCTCGTTAACAGGACTTTCGCCTTCTTCTGTCCTGATCCATTCAGGCCCATCATTCTGGGACATGCTTTGATTTATTTCGCCATAGTTACTCTTTGTTTTCCTTTGTACTTTGCACTCTACAAGTAAATGAATAAAAAATAGGCATTATTGTTGATATTGTTTTAGTACAGTGACACTAGTATATTTGTTGTTGTTTCCCAGGCAACACTGCATGCTGATTTAACGTCTTTCCTTAATCTCCACCCCATTGCTCACACACAGCCAGTATCCCAGTTTGTGGTCAATGAGCTCCTCCTCACTCACCCCAGTCTCCTAGTCCAGTGGAATGTCCAACAGCTTGGGCTCTCAGTTCCTGCGTGTCATGCCCGGCTTCGTCCGCTCCTCCTGTGTGCCACGCCCCCTGATTACCCACGTGTTTTTCTCCCGATTTGTACCCAGCTGTATCTAGTTAATTTGCTCAGTCCTGTGTATTTCAGTCCGTGTCTTACCTGAGTCCAGTGTCTGTCATTGATGTTTGTATGCGTGAGATGTTTCCCCGTCCGCGCTTCCTAATTAAACTCCCGTTTTTGCCTGTCAGCTTGCTCCTTGCACGCCTTGCCCGCACGATCGCCTGCCTGCTTGTACCCGATCGTGACACTGCGCAGCTCTACAACTCATTACCCAGGGCTCTCGCACCCGGCCACAGTGCCCCTCTCAGGCTCCCCGCTGTATGACAGCACTGCCCCATCGGAAGTTCATGAAGCCTCACAGTACGACGCCTCTCCCCACGCGCGCTTAGCCACCACCGGGACTCCCATCACTCCTCTTCCCTGTAGGGCGGCGCACTTCCATTATTATTACAGTTTCTACTGTCACTCTGTTGCTTTTCCTGGTGCTGGACTTTTGGACAGATAAATACATTATTTGTTGCATTCAGTGACAAAAGATTGGTCTGTTTAACACCCTCAGTCTCCACCCTATGAGCCCCTTGTTGCGGCAGAATCAGGAAGATGTCGGAGAAAGCAGAGGTAAAGTGAATAGTCACCCTCGACAATAATGTGGAAAACCGCTAATGGTGATCATGCCTTGTGGGTGAAAATGGATCACCACAGTATAGCGGATGATGATTATAGACGATTTTTTTCCCTTTTTCTTTATGTCTGTTTACCATCTAATAGGCATTTTTTTTCTTTGGGATGCGTCTAGGTCAGATACGACCAAAATATTTTTCTCATTTCAGAAGTGAAAAAAATATTGCTCTCAGATTCTGTTCAGTTGTAGTTTTTTAAAATAATGTACCTTGATTTGTGTTTGTTTAAAATGCCATTACCTGTTGCTTACTGGGCCGCTGAAAAATGTCTGGCCCAGCTAAATTTCTTGGTTTAAAAATCTGGCCCAACTACTTTCCAGACCTGGACTAGCCCTACTGAATCATACACTAATGTTATTCTGTTATGTGGGCTGTTGTGATAGGGAGATTTGCTGATGCTGCACGACGGGTGGTGTCCCTGCTGCAGAATGCCCTGTCTGAAGCAGCACCTAGAGACAGTGAGGGTTGTTGTCATCACCTTAATATTGTATATACGCAATCTGTTATTTCTTAACTAATAAATTGTAAGGTATTCTTCTAATATATTGTGCACAGCCAACAAAAAAGAGAAAAATGCAAAACCAAAGGAAGGCTTTCTTTTCTCTTAAAAGTCTTTTTTCTAAACCAACTGAGAGTCAGTTAGAGGGGTGTTCATTATCAGTAGTTGTTGCTGGCATTTCTGAAAATGTGCCAATTTTAGTCAAGTGGCTACTTTTCAAATGCAGTCCCTGGCCAAGATGAAGAAAGTTCATGAAGACTACATGATAATATTAAGCACTGACATAACAAACACATTTTTTACATGCAAAATATACAGGAAATATACACTGCAACAGGCTAGGATAGACAAATAACCAAATACACTTGCAAGCCTGACCACTTTAGACCCCAGATTAGAAAATTGGTGAATGAGCATATATTTTTTCCAAGTTTTGTTTTGCTTTCAAGTTCTCACAAATAAAAAAAAAAAAAGATTTTCCCACTATAGCCAGATCCAGTTTCTGTGGGGGGCGGGGGGGGGGGGGTGACAATTTGTAGTAATAACTATTTCCTGCTGAAAACCACTGGTAACACTATCCACATGTCTCTGAATATCTGTGAGTCCCCCGAGACCTCCATGACAGATAGATATAAGTTGCTAGTGTTGATCGGCAGGAAATCTTCTCCAAAGCCCCACCACCACCTCACAACCAATCCACCCAGGGTTTACTCCAAATAAATTTGCTGGTAATACAAACCGGATCAACTTGTGGTTTGTGTCCACGTGTACTAGAGACAAAGGCCCTGGTACATTCTGCGTACAACACAGCCAAGACTTGACAACCTTAATATGATGCGCATGGAATCAACCCTAAGCATGGAGGCTGCAACTCTTCTCCACCGAACCCTGTAGCCCATTGACTGCAGCCTGCATTGACTATCCTGTAGCCTGCATTTGGTAGATCATTCTTGACAGAAGAAACCAAATTGTCAAGTTCCCTAACACAGAGCTCATACTCTTTTATTCTTCTTAGATTGTTCTTCTTGAAACACCCATCAGTGTGGCTATGCAAGGCACAGGAAGTTGAGTATGGAGCATTTCTTTCAAACATTGTTCTTCAATCAAAATCTTGGGTCGTCTATTGGTGGCAGCGACTTCCCTGTGTGACACATGGGGCTGGACGTTCCAGATGTGCCCTCACAAGGTCAAAGAGCTCTTGCAAAGCCAGGGTGATAGCAGGAGGTACTTCAATGTGATTAGACAGGGCCTGCAGAAGATACAGCTCCTGATGACAAAGGAACTCCAGGTAATCCAAATTTAGTGGGAGTCGCGCTGAATCCTATTTCTATTTTATGCAGAAGACTTTCGAGAGGTGGTATCTGAGCTGTTCACAGAACAAATTATAGTTAATGAGGTGTCAAGATCTTGTCCTCTGATCCACACACTAGGCCTACCATCTCAAAGTTTTAAATATGAAAATGAAATGTTTTTGTTTTGTGAGGTGCTTGTTCATGTATGATGATGTAGTGGCTGCTCTGTTTGACCGTGGTAAACCTTTTCACAAACAATATAAGTGAAGAAGTATGACATTAGATCTAAGGACCAGAGTATAATAAAGTTAAATAAAATCCATCAAAAACACTTACTCAGTGGAGATTCCAATGTAGTAGGCAGACAACTTTATGGCTTTAATAATGAGTGTATTTTAGCAGCTACAAGGACAAAAGATATTATAAACCTCTCCATTTTAATGCTAATTTAATAAACATTAACAGATAGCACTTAAGGTGGTTTCGCCTATAGTCTGCTAACACTAACCCGAGAACTAATATCTGAGGAGCGGTTCTTCCCAGGATTTGAATTTATTAAATTGGCTTTGTGATGTTGTATTAAGAAATTTTATTCACAATGCAATTTACCGTACATTGGCCCATTCTTTTATATACGGTAAGACGAAGCGGGAAATTCGAGCGAGCGAGTGCTGTGCAGACGCGAGCGCGTAGAGGGGATGGGTTTTCAGCACTCGAGCACACGCACGCGCGTGGTTCGACTTTTGGCCCTAATTTAACGGCGAGCGAGTGAGTGAGTGCTGTGCAATCGCGAGCGCGTAGAGAGCATGGATTTTCTGTTTTTATGCCGCACGACTTTTGGCACTAATTTAAACGCCATAGAAATGTGTGTTTAAAAGGGGAGGAGATCGGGTTGCAGCGCTGGTGGTGAGCGGTTTCTCCGGGCAGTTCGCTCGAGGCTAACGTGGCTTTGGGAACGTGGTGTACCCGTCACCCATGCCAGGGAAGAAATCAAAACCGAAATGCTAGGAATAAGGACTTCATCTTACGTCAAGCGTTTTCCCCTCCATTGACGCCCATAAAGAAAAGGCTTAAAGTCCATATTCCTAGCATTTCGGTTTTGATTTCTTGTCAGGTAAGTCTTTATGGCCAGAACATTCGCGAGAAATTTGGTGATTTGTGGTGACTGTTTTAATACATTAAGTTGCGTTACGCATTTCACATTAAGCGTTTTAGAATGTCCCGTGGCAGGTATCCCCTTCTATTGCCCTAGGGAGGGTTGTAACCCTCGTCTGTATATTAATAAAGAATAATCCTTCTATTCCTGTCTCATGTATCTGGACCTCCCCAGCAATTTAACGAAATTTGGTGGCAGCGGTTACAAGTGACCCGTTTAAGTTTAGCGCTCATACTTCCGTCCATATGTTTAAGACCCACCTTGGCTGACTTAGCTGACATGTCCTGATTTCATAATCTTCAAATTTGTAATCTTTTCTCCTTCATCTAACTCCATGTTTTTAACTTCTTGTCATTTTCTTGCCGTTTGACTCATAGAAAATTATCAGACTTAAATGACACGTCAGGCCTGTGCAGACAGCGATTTCAATGTTTTAATAAATTGGCCAGCAGGTGGGGGCAGTGCTCAATTTCATTAATGCCATTCAGAAAACTTTCAGGCTTTATGTCTTAATGAACAGCCTAGAAAAGGGACAAAGCATTATATTACTGATGCATACAGCAGATTCCCCAACTCAGGCTGTGTTGCATATTCTTAACAGTGCTACAGTATGTTCACACAGCCAGTACAAACAAACTTGCAAGATCTAGACCAGGGGTCACCAACCTTTTTAAAACGGAGAGCTACTTCACGGGTACTGAGCCATACGAAGTTTGATATCAGTTTTAAACGCCCTCCTAAACATGTCTAAACTTCATGCATGATAAACATGTTTTAAATGCTTTTTTATATTCAATTTCAAATCTATATAAATGCAAATGTGATAGATTAGAAACAGGACAAAATAAAATTTTAGATGATGTTCGCTGGTGAGTTGTGCTATTTTATAGAACAGGTCCACGGGCAACTCATGTGGTCATTGGGGCAATCCTTGGGGCACCATGTTGGTGACCCCTTATCTAGACCTACCCACATCAGGTAGGAAGGTGCCTATTTCTACCAACTATTCAGACCATCAGACCCAAACCATACATTCAGTCATGCACAGGCACTCCACCAGAGGGCTCTACATTCTGTCCTACATCTGCTCACCTGTTAGACCCCACACTCAGTCTCCATCCTGATTTCTACCTACTACTCGGACTATCTCACCAAAACCAGTCCTGTGGCCTGTTCTATGAAGCGGGGTTACTGGCTTATTGGGGAAACTTGTCGGATTTCTTGATCGGGACCTTCAACTGCTCTGCCATAGAGAGCATCCTAACATGCTGCCTTACGGTCTGGTATGCGGGCTGCTGGTGGCCTCCTACCGCTCTGCCATAGAGAGCATCCTAACATACGGCCTTACGGTGTGGTATTCGGGCTGCTGGTGGCCTCTATGACTTTTTTTGTAGACAGTCCATCTGTGTGGTGCTGTTTGCACGAATTGTTTTGGGAAATGCACTTACAGTTTTGCAGATGTTAAGGGTGATTCCAGAAATGCATCAAAGCAACTGAGGAACTGCAATGTCACTGTACAGTTACTTATAATGGGCGCCAATGTAATGTGTAGAGTGGCAAATAAACTGATTCACCATTTACTCTCATGTACATCACTTAAAATGCTTGTTTTAAATGCAAATGTGTGAATGTAAATCTAAGCAGTAAAGCTACAATTTACATTCTGTTTGCATGGTGGAAAGAACATTTAATCTGCCTTTTAAGTGTGATTAGAATATCTAATGCCTGTGTGCTTGTAATAAGATGGTCGCTGGTTCAAACCCAGCCACAAGCACATCTCTGCGTCCTTGAGCGAGGCCCTTAACCCCCAGCTCACTGGGCATCACTATGGGTGGCTGCCCTTCGCAGACAACTTACTCTGTTTACTCTAAAAAAAAAGAGAGCAAGTTGAGAGAGAAGTTAAGACAATTTCTCCACAGGGACCAATAAAGTATCAATTATTATTACTGTATGAGAGACTGTCTAATATCAGATAGATAACAGACTCATACTGTGCTGAGCTTGTCTGAGAGAGATGATTAGCAATTGCTCTCCCACAGTATCTCAGCACTCTGTACAAAGAACTTATATGCTCAGTATCTGCTCCTGTTTATCTAATTGTTCTCATTTTTACTGGATGTTAAGGAGTAAATTAATAAACGTCATGTAAGTGCACATTAAAATGCTTTTTCACTGTTACTTAAGTTCCATGTGAACAGCCAATCAGATCAGCCTGATGTGTGTCTCTCTGTTTCCTCTCTGTTTCCTGCCCTTTCATCCCGACCACGACCATGATCTCTCACTTAGCAGCAGAGCGTTTATTCTTCTTTGGTCTTCTCATTTTCATTAGTAAGGCCCTATAATATAAATTATTTTGGGATTTTAATATTTTCATTTATCTGTATGATGTGATCAGTGGAATTTGGCCATTTAATCTGCATCATAGTTAATAGTTATTTAGATTACTATTATATGTCTTATTTGATTATGATTTTTTTTGTTTTTCTGTTTTTGCAGACACTGCACTGACTACAGATGTTGTTCAGCCCAGTCACCTGATGAGGGTTCAGCTTGGAGACAGTGTGACCCTGACATGCTTCTGTCAAGGAGAAACAACTTTTGTTACTTTGTTTAAGCAAGCTGTTGGTCGGAAGCCCCAGCCCATGGCGAAAGCACTTCTCTACGTACCTGGTGAATTTTACAAGGAATATAAAAGCATAAAACGTTACTCCTTACTGAATGCAGAGGGGAGTTTTAACCTCACTATTTCTAACGTGGAGCCGTCAGATTCTGCAGTGTATTATTGTGCTGCTGTGTTTCTTCATGAGGTCACCTTCGGGAATGGAACCTTTGTCATAATCACAGGTAAATGAGATTCCAACTATTTTCATATTTGCTTTATTATAATGTCAGTAAGATTATTCCCTGCAAAATAATTTTGACAGTTTAGTTGTTTGTCAATATAAAATTAGCAAAGATACCTTATTGTCTGCTTTGTTCCATAAATGTTTTTCTAAACATCAAACAAAAATCATTCATTATTATTATTATTATTATTATTATTATACAATTTGTTGCATTTTGCTTGCTGTCAGCCAAAAGCCTAACCTTCTCTTTATACAGATGTTAATGTTACACATTGCAGCCTCTTTAAAACAAATAACATAAAAAAATGTTTGAGTTGTTATATACAGTATAGGACTGTGCAAAAATCTTAAGCAACAAAAGAAAATTATTTTTGACGTTATTTATCTGAGCAGTCAGTGTGTATTCACTCTGAAAAAAAAAATGCATGATTTAACATATGAACTAGGGATGTGCACCATTCAGAACTGATTTGAGAATGAAATTCTCAAATACGTATCCTAAAATTCAGGATTTTGAATACATATATGAACTTGAATTTCAGTTCATTTTGTTAATCTGAATTACATTTGAATTGTGGTTGAAAACAGGTTGTGGCATTGAAATTTATATTTGAATTTAAAGAAGAAGAACGAAAAAGGGTTTGGATTCAAATTCAAGTTCATATACGTACTGTAGGTGTAGCTTTTAACTAAAATATGAACTTTAATTTAAATATGAATTATACATAAACACATTAACATTGTTATACATCATTGTTATAAAAATGTCGTTTTGTAAAGAATGAAATAATGCAACATTTGAAGTGTCACCTAAAATAATAATTATACTGTCATTTTGTGCACCATGGTGGATCTGCTCATAGGAAGAGCTGAGTGTCTCTCCTTAAAAGTCAGTGTTGGCTGCAGTGACGGCAGTTTCTAACCTAAGAAACGTCCCAAACACTTTTCCTGCATCAAAAGTCAAACTAGTCCCTATTCCTGCCATGAAAGGTTCACATAATGTCACCGATACCTGAACCAACCATGTTTATCAGAGGATGCCAACCCTTTGGCTGCAGCTTTCTCTGCACACGCTGAGAGAGTCTTCAGTGTAGCAGGAAAAGATTTCAGGCCAGAAGATTGCAAATTAAATCATGAAACCTTTGAAGATATTATGCTGAATAAATGTAATAATAATGAAAAATTAGCAATGTGTATTGGAATAAAGCATAATTGTATTTGCCATGACGTTTTGCTTTTCGCTGTAGTGCTATGGTTGAACGGAAAAACTTACTTTTGTGTGCATAAGAAAATAAATAGGAGGAACTACGAAACCAAGTAATTCCTTTTACTATGTATACTTTTTCTTTAATGTTAAAAGATAGACAAACTAGTAATGGGCAAACAGCTCTTCGGCTCTTGAATTAAATTATGCAGGTACTACAGCAAAATGCTCAAAAATACCAAAACACATCAAGAGCTAAATATGCAAAAACAATAAATACCTTCCTGTGGAAAAGGGGCAACATAAACCAAATGTAAAGTCACGAAAATCATGAAAATATAAAGTACACTTTACACACTTCATTTCTTTGAATTGAAATTAATTATATTCATCTACCTTCATACATTAATACAAGACATTATATGATTATAATGTTTGTTATTATCATATAATTTTTATTTAGGTATTATGTAGGTGCAGTTAATGTATAGTGTTACCTGATATATACTAATAAGCAGTAATACAATAAAAAGAGAGAAGAATGTCAGCTGTTCTCCAAGAAGTTACTGATTTCTTGGATGGCTAGAAGAACATCGATTCAGTTCCCAAAAATCTGTAAGAACAATTTTTGAGGATCTGTATTTTCCATTGTTATTCTCAAAGGGCTGTCATCATGACTATTTTGCTTTTCAGGTAAAGACTCCAACAGCAGGACTGTGGTACAGCAGCCTGTGTCTGACACATTGCAGCCAGGAGACTCTGTGAGCCTGCAGTGTACGATAGAGACTGGGAGCTGTGCAGGAGAACACAGTGTTTACTGGTTCAGACATGGATCAGGAGAATCCCTTCCTGGAGTCATTTACAGCCATGGAAACAGCAGTGATGAGTGTGAGAAGAGCCCTGAGGCTGGATCTCCTACACGGAGCTGCGTCTACAGCCTCCCCAAGGGGAACCTCAGCCTCTCCGATGCTGGGACTTACTACTGCGCTGTGGCCATGTGTGGGGAGATGCTGTTTGGGAACGGCACATAGCTGGATATAGATGGTAACACCCAGTGTGGGGAGATGCTGTTTGGGAACGGCACACAGCTGGATATAGATGGTAGCACCCAGTGTGGAGAGTATATCTGCTTCAAAGTTTTATTTAGCTTATTCTGCTATTAAGACATTTATTTCTTTTTTTAATGTAATGAATTTTCTAATTTAAGTGCTTAAATTAAATTACACAGATGTTAATTTAATAATTATCCATCCATCCATCCATTTTCCAAACCGCTTATCCTATTGGGTCGCGGGGGGTCCGGAGCCTAATTTAATAATTATTTCAAATATTAATATCCATCCATCCATCCATTTTCCAAACCGCTTATCCTATTGGGTCGCGGGGGGTCCGGAGCCTAATTTAATAATTATTTCAAATATTAATATAAATTGTTAAAATGCAAAATACTAGAAGTTCATGTTAAAAATGGACTATTTACAAAACAACTGCTGTAATGTGTTATCGATTTGATCTTTAACTAATGTAATGTAAGCAAATGGGAAATGTGTCTCTATATCATTATGCTGAAATCTATCTCTTTGTTACAGGCTTTCAGAAGCTGCTGGATCCTCTTCACTCTGGCTTGCTGATAGTTTTATCTTGCAGCATTATTCTGAACGTTGCTCTCATTTGTATAAGATGTAAACTGACCTGTACACACTGTGCAGGTACGCTGCCCGGCTTTATGCACTCAGAAGGACAAAATGTAGATTTTAACAAATTATAGAAATATAAAATTGTTTTATGATAGATAACATTTTCATATTAAAACCACTCTTGCAGGTAATACAGTTTTAAAATCCATTATTAAATCTCACCTTATTTATATAAACCTTTTTGTACTGTAAGATTTACATTTTTGTATTATATCTTTCATATTTTGCAAAATCTATTGAAATATACATGTTGCAATAAGTTGCATATCAATAACTTTTATTACCAAGATCTCCTTTATAGCAATTTTATTATATATGATATATGAGAACAAATGACACGTATCCAAACATGCACACTTAAATTGACAGAAGTCATTTTTACTTTCATTTTTGAGACAAAAAGGATGTTGATTGCTTGAAAATTCGGAATGTTATCTGACCACGGTATGATACCGTGCGAAATTAAATAATATATTGATGTGTTATATATTTTAAACAGATGAAAAGAACAGTGATATATCAAAAGTGGAATGGTCCCGCAAGCAAGTATGTAATAAATATTTCAAATTACAAATCGTCAGTAAAACAAATGAACCTCAGACTGATTTCCATCCTGGGATCAGCATTTTAAGTGCTATTTGTGAAAATAGGTAATAGCAAACCGATTTGATCCATCCAATTCTGCCATCTTTGTCTCCACAGTGCCATGACGAGGACACACTGAATTACGCTGCCCTGAACCTTAAGAAGCCAAAACCCAGGAGACAGAAGAAAGACGGGAATAATGACACTCTGTATTCTGACCTCCGCTACAGAGATTATGAATAAAGATGCTTCTCATTCATGTCAGTCACACAGAGTGTTCAGGGTGTAGCTTTAATAATGTTCAGAGGAGGGCAGGGGAGCCAGTGCTTCTGAGACTGAATCACGGGATTTTACGGAGCACCGGTGCTGAGTTTGGTGTCAGTGTGTTTGGGGCGCATTTTTACTGGAAGTGCAAATGTTCAAGCCAGACTGGGGGCTGAGGGAGGGGGAGAGGGGAGCCACAGAGATTATTTCTTCATGGCATGGGGGGGAATAAGCGGCTTTAATGTTGTGGAAAGGCTGAGTTGCTGCAATCAGTTCTTTGATGTCACACATGCTTACTTGTCTCCCTTGTGTACCATGCTGAATGGTTTGGGGCAAACGCACAGGGACTGATCGATTATATTAAACAGATGAAAGAAACTGAATGAAAATTTCAAGTGTTCTTAAATTACGTTTTCATTTAATTGTGTGTTCTGGATGTATTTTTGAGTATATACATGTACCTGTATATGTACCTGTATATATACCTGTGTCGTTAATAACGATGTGGATAATTAAGAAAGAGGAGTTTTGTTTCTTGCTCCCTGTCTTGTTACTTGGCTCACAAACATACACACACATAGACACACACACAAACATACACAGACACACAAACACACACACACATAGACACACACACACACAAACACACATGCACACATGCACACACACACACTGCTACGGCTCTGTAAGAACACTACCATGCTCTTTTGTGTGAGTGGGGTGGGGGGTGTTAAATAAGATGAAAATGACAATGGCTGTACTTTTGTTATGTCAGTTGTGTTTCTTCTATAGTCATTGTATCATATTCCACAAGCTTTTTATTCTACAAGATGTACAAGCCAGGTCAGTGTATTCAGTGGGGTGTTCAGGAGTCATTAGGTTCTGAAAATGTCTTGCATTTAAAACATAATGTACTTTTGAATACTTAAGTATTTTTAGATGCAAATACTCCAGTACTTTAACTGAAGTAAAAAATTAACTGAAAAACTTTGAGTATTATTTGACGAGGAGTATCTATACTTAACTCAAGTAGTGAAGTTGTGTACTTTGTCCACCTCTGTCCAAAAGTGACATACAGCTGTAAGCTGTTTGGGTTTGTTTGTCTGCTGAGTGCTTCTCTGCAGTGCTGCAGATGTTTCCACTGGTTAGATGCAGCTCAGGAAGACTGACCCACTGACTGCACTGTGCTGGACTCACTTTGCAAAGAGTAAAAACCACACAGACCAGAACAATATCTGCTTCTTGTAAGACCCTGTTTCCTCTCTACCTCACCCAGGTCACGCTTTCAAGTATTCAGCCTAAGTTATTTTATCCAAACAAGCCACCATTATTATTCATGCAGCTGGACATTTGACTGGAGCACATGATTGCTACATATCACTACTGTACATGGAACGGAATGTACAGTTTTCACAACAGAACTTTAGAAAAGCAAAATTCTCATCAGTCCACATCTCTAACCACCACACATCCTAGGGCTCCCATTTATAATGGGTACATTTTTGTTTTATTCACATTCTTTTTCATCACACAGATAAACACCATCCATTAATCTTACAGCATGTATCCTGGTCAGGGTGATGGGGACGACACCACCTATATCGAGTGTGATTTAAGGCCAAGGACCTTAAAAGGGAGAGTCAAGACTGAGGCTTGTTACAAGAGCAGTGGGGCACAAAACAACAAACAACATCATTATGAATGTAAAAGAAATGGGATGTATATATAAATATAGGGGTAATATAGAAACAAAAAATAAGAATATATTACATACAGAGGAATATTATAGGAATATTAAAATTAACTTATACACAATCCTTAACTTATACACAATCCTATTGCATGGTAACATTATTGCTCATGTGCCGATATTAGCCTCCCAAAGGAAGCTGCCACACAGGGCATAATGCACTGGCTCAATGCAACACTGCACATCAGTGAATAAGGAGGAACAATATTGCAGATCAGCAGCAGATAGAAACTGTATCAGAAGACAGTGAACAGGGGAAAAGTTCAATGAGCAGAGTGCAGATTATAAAGCCTGACTGCTGTGGGGCCCATGACCTGCGGGTACCGTTCTGTCACACGCCGGTGTGTCTGAGTCTCTTACTGAAGGAGCTGCCCTTACGGGCCTCCATAGTCTGCTGGGGGGGTGAGGAGGTGTCACATAAAATTGATGACAGCCTTGTTATCAGCCTGCTCTCATCCATCTACTCTACAGTGCCAAGGGACGCTCCTCCCTGATGATGAAGGGAGTCTAAGCATGTGGGACATTTGGGATAATGTGAGTTCAGAACTGGATGGTCAGCTGTACGACTTCCGATCTGTAGGGCAGACTCATCACCTTCAGTTATGATGGCAAACACAGTAGTATCACCTGCAAAATTCAGGATCTTCACTGGAGCAGCAGTGATTTGGTGTAGAATTGAAGAGAAGAGGGAGAGCACAGAGCCTGGAGGAGCTCAGTGCTGAGGGTCAGCGTGTCTGATGTGTGCTGTAAGCATACAGATGTCCTGCATTTGTGGAACATTTTGTGTGTGCTGCTGTTTATATGTGTTGTTGACGCTGCAGTCAGTAATTTTCCACTAGCAGTCTCACCTCTGCATTTTACAGGAAGACTGACCGACTGAGAGCAGGGGTGTTTGTGTCTCTCTTCTCAGTGAGCGAAAACCACACAACCATCAGGTCCTCAGCTCAGGCCCCACTGCTTCACTAGAAAAACCACAAAGGGGGATTTTTATCTAAAAGTGGGTGAGCAAGTGAGATGGTTATTGACAGCATGAATTTGTCTACTAACATTTTAAATTCAAACCTAAAAAGCAGTATGTCCAGGATGTCAGTAATTACATTTAGTCAGTATGAACAATTTGGGTGCAATAATATAGAATAATGTAGAATTTTGCATAATTCAGTTAATACCAGTAAGATACCGATCATTAACACTATAAGGTCATGTTGCTGAATCTCATTGTTAAAGTTAAATGAATCTACGCATTTTTATACACACAAGACTGTGCTTAGTTCATCTTTCAGTCAAAATCACACAGTGAGGCAAATCTGACCATCTTAATTGTTTTTGCTTGTGTGGAATGGCATCCCATGCAGGCCTGTGCTCTGTGCTTCCTGGGACAGGGTCCCACCCTCTCCAGACCCCGATGAGAATTAGTAGTCGCTGGATAAAAGATGACAAAAGATAAAAATACAAAAGTCATTCTTGCTGTCTAACCTCTGATTACTGCATGACATTTCTGATTTCTGATAACTGATAAGTAGAAAATATGTTTAGTCTCTTGCTTGGTGGTAAGAAAAAAGGAGAACCACAAAGAGCACAGTCATTTTCAAGGTTATTTTCTCACTGGTCAGTGTGAAAGGCTGCGTCATTAATATAACGCCGGGCTCAGCACAGTGACTGCACCTGCGCTGCACTGTAGAACACAAGCCAGGCTGCAGACCATCAGCCCTGAAAGTTAAAACAGGACTCGTATGTGTGTCATGTGGTGTTTAATAAAAATTTACAGGACAGAACATAGTGGATTCAGTTTCCTTTGCTCTTACACTCCCAGTCCAAAGTGTGGCCACGACTGCTGTCAATGCATCTGTCCTCTTTTTTCACCTTAATTTTTCACCTGTGTTATTCACCTTAATATCAAAAGGCTCCAAAGCAGTACAGTAATGCAGAACAAATATTGTAACTAACAAGGAAGTGGGAGGTAATGGACAGAAGTGTTGGTTTTTGGTAACTCCACTCCTCTGACCTCCACTGTAATTTTAGGTTCCTTGGAACAATATTGTAAACCAGTCATCACACATCACACACATAAAGTCGACACCAACCTTAAGTTTGACACTCAGATAAGGTTAGTTGTCAAGTCAGCTTTTTACAATTGAGGCAGTTGGCCAAAATAAAGCCAATTCTTTCTAGGCAGCACTTTGAGACAGTAATCCACTCTTTGTCACTACTAGTTTGGGACCACTGTAACGCCCTCTATGTTGGGGTTAGAGGCTCCACTAGTGTTCACCTCCAGAAGGTTCAAAATGCTGCCGCACATGGAAATATGAGCATGTCTCCCCCATTTTAGCCTCACTCCACTGGCTGCCCGTACATTTTAGGATTCATTTTAAAATTCTGTTATTTGCTTTTAAAGCCCTCAGTGGTCTTGCTCCATCTGACCTCTGTGAGCTGCTTCACCCTTACACCCCCACCCGCTCTCTCAGGTCAGCTGATCAGCTGTTCCTGACGGTTCCTAAGACTCAGCGTGAGCTTAGAGGGATCGAGCCTTTGCAGTCGCAGCTCCTAAAATGTGGAATGACTTGCCTTTTCACATTAGAGAGGAATCCCCTCTGTCCGTTTTTAAATTCTCTTCTAATCTCTTCTCCTTCACCTTTGACACATTGTGAGATGTTAATTTTAATAGTAAATCTTATTTTAATCTTAGCCTTTTTCTTTATTATTAATTGATTTTTTTAAATTTTTATTAATGGCCTTTTACTCACATTGAATGTTTTGGTTTTTATTAAATTTCTTTTACTTCGTTTTTAAGTGTGTGAATGTTTTTATTTATTCCTTTGTGCAGCACTTTGGTCCATAAGGTTGTTTAAAGTGCTTTTCAAATAAAGAGCTGGATTGGATTACATTGGAAGATGGCTCAACAAATCTCTTTCACAGAATGTAAAATTCGACAGAGGGCGCAAGGTGACATTCTGTCAGGGGCCCAGAATTTTTAGCTACACCTCTGTGTTACTGTGTTTTTTTTTTGTTCTAGCCATCAATAACGCTGGAGTTGCTATATCGCCACCTGGTGGTGAAAAGATCAGACAAAAATATGTACACATGTTACCAACAGTTTGAAATTGAAGTGCAGAGTTAACAGGTTTAATTAATCGTCCCCACGGATGCCAGTCATGAAATTTGAGAATTGCAAATTAAAACACAGGAAAAATCAGGAACACTACAAGATAAAATATTTAGCAAACACTCAATGTGCATCCAGGGTGACAAGGGACCACTGGAGGATGATATGACAATCTGACAGTGACATTCACAGCACTTTATATGTTGCCAAAAACAGAAAAGGGGATTAAAATCAAGAATCAGAAATCATGTATGAGGGTGGGGCTGCTTGGTGGTGCAGTGATTAGCACTGTTACCTCCCACCACTGGGACTCAGGTTCGAGTCTCCGCCTGGGTCACATGTGTGGGGAGTTTGCATGTTCTCTCTTGCTAAATTGGCCGTAGGAGTGCATGTGTGTGTGAATGGTGTGTGAATGTGCCCTTGCAATGAGCTGCCCCCCGTCCTGGGTTGTTCCCTGCCTCGTGCACAGATCCTGCCAGGATAGGCTCTGGACCCCCCGCGACCCAGTAGCATAAGCGGTTTAGACAATGGATGGATGTATGAGGGTGAGTCACAATGACGGACAGCTGCTCTGTTGACTTGGGTCCCAGAGTCGTCAGCGTTGGTCTGCCGGGGCCCCGTCCTGTCTGGTGGAAGCACCCGTTCTTGTTGGCTGTTCTCTCTGCCTGGGCCCCCTCTCCTGCTGCCTCACGTTTTGGGTTGAAGTGGCTCCCCAGTGCTCTGTAAAGCTCTTTGTGTATCTTAGAAAAGGGCTGTATAAATGTAACATTCATTCATTTATTCAAGGGTCCCAGCCAGAAGAGTGCAGTACTACACTGTCCCCCACAGCCTGAATCAGCTGGATGTTATAGGATTAAGGACACTTCCTGCATTAGGCCATTTACCCTCAGTGTATTTCCATACCCTGACAGGATGGATGACAATACATGGCCCTAATTTTCAATACACAGTTTTCACAGGAGTCTCACCCTCATCCACATTCTCTGCATTCCTTATCTCATGCTTCTTTGCCACCCGCATCTCCTCTGCCTGCTTTGTCTCATTTTCCCACAATTGAAACACCGTCCAATTTGTCTCTGTTTTAGTTCTACCACATTAGTCCCTGAGCAACCAGTCTGATCCCGTTCCTCTAATTTCAGACGCATCTGGCTTATCTGATTGGGACTGAAGCTGCTGTTACTAGGAAAACCACATTCGTCCCACTGGGGCAGGGTCTGACACCGCGTCCTTCCCATATGTCTCCCATAATTGTTGTACAGAATTTCAGCTGGAGTTCTTTCCCAGAAGCAAGTAATTTCACTTTAGCACCTGTTCAGTAAAGTCAAGTAGGTCCTTTAATGTTATTTTTAACTTTACACAGTTGAGTATAGTACAGTTACAAAAGAAACTGTTTCCCTCGGACCAAGGTGCTACTTAAATTAACAGAAGACTAACACATACCAACCTAGCAACATACTGTATGGTGCATAATGAGCAAAAACCTGTGCAAACATTGCAGGACAGTGCAAAAGAGAGGGACAACTGACACCAACGAGCACAAACAGCACAGTAAACCCAGTACTGAGAAGGCGCAGTTTGGTTGTCCAATGAGGTAGCAATAAAAATAAATAAAAGTAACTGTAAACATGGCGACAATAAGATTAAAAAATAGTAGTTAAATAATAAAGTGTGTTAATGAGTGGTATGTGTGTGTGGTATCAGATTAGTCCCTGAGAGTTCAGTAGTCTGACGGCATGGGGGATAAAGGCTGTTTGAGTCTGGCCTGTAAAGGGCCCGAATGCTCCGGGACCTATTTCCAGAAGGCAGGAGGGTGAAACGATAATGTGAGGGGTGGGTGGGGTCTTCCACAATGGTGGTGGCTTTGCGGATGCAGTGTGTGGTGTGAATATCTGTGATGGAGGGGAGAGATATGTTAGGGTTATCTTCTTCTGAAGATGCGCTGGAAACAAACCAGTCCTCTGAACACAGAACAACGCGACAGCTGTGATGACGTTTTACTTGCTGCAAGGTGTAGGGAATCCACTTGCAGAGTCTCCGCAGTTCAGCAAAATGATGGTTTATTGAACAGCAAAAATAATACAATGTAATACAGTGTAGAGACACACCGGGTACTGAAAAGGCAGCTCAGATACAAATTGAAGACAGTTCTTCACCCCCCTTTATACCCAAAAAGGCCCTCCCCACCAAGGTGTTGTGTGTAGGTGTTGTGAGTGAATTTACATATAAAGAGTGACCCCCTGGAGTGTGAGGATCCTGAGACAGGGACGGGACAGGACAGGGTGGGAGACTTTTATGATCCATTGTAATTCAATTCTTATCACCTTATCTTATCCTTATCACCATAGTGGTGCCAACTGGGAACCCCCATTCTCTCCCTGGCTTCCCCCATGATCATAAATTCCTAACATTGTCTGCATTCAAATGATCAACCAAGAACCTTGGGACATTTTTACCACTTTTCCTTACAAAGGGAAGCCCGGTCCTGACCTCGAGGTGTCAGCCTCTCAGTCGAACTCAGCCAACTTCGAAAGAGTAACTCCCCTCGGCAGTGTCTTTTATTGAGGTACACAAACAGGATATGCAACTGACATTGAACATTGTTTGTCACCATATATGGGGTGGAAATATTCAAGCGACAGTTCTTGAGACGTTGTTATTGCTCAATTAAGATCAAGCTGCGGCAGGGTGTTGTTTCTAAGCGTCTAGCAAAATGATGATAAAAAAAGTACATATTTCTCTAACACGATACTCCCAATGATTTTCTCACCTGTCATCACTATCTGTTGTAGGGACTTGTGATCTGAGGCGACACAGTTCTCAAAGCAGACCGTGATGGCAGCTGCTCAGGGTGCTTTCAACAGTTCCCCAATAGAGTGTGAGAATGGGGAGATGGGCTTTTCTGAGCTTCCGTGGAGAGTAGAGGTGCTGCTGTGCTTTCCTTACTATGGAGCTGATGTTGAAGGACCTGGTGAGATTCTCCGCCAGAGGGACAACAAGGAATCTGGTACTCTCTACGATCTCCACAGATGAGCCATCGATGTGCAGCAGAGAGTGGTCACTCTGTGTTTTGTGTTCTTCTAACGTCAACAACCTTCTCTTTGGTCACACATTCAGAGACAGGTTGTTGGCTCTGCAGCAGTCCGATAGTCATCACACTTCCTCTTTGTATGCTGAGTCACCGTTTTTATTGATGAGACCCACAACAGTCTTGTCATCTGCCTGATGTTGATGATGGAATTCGAAATGTGCATTGCTGCTCAGTTGTGAGTCATCGGAGTTAACAGCGAGTGGGCTGAGCATAAAGTCCTGGGTTCCTGCTACAGCGTCTGAGCAGTTGCCTTCGTCGCCCATTGACTCCTGCGCAGCCCGAGCAGCCGCCTCCGCTGCCCCCTGCGGCCCCAGAGCCCGAGCAGCCGCCGCCTGCTTTGCCCGTAGCTCCTGAGGCAGCCGCCTCCGCTGCCCCCTGCGGCCCCAGAGCCCACGCCCGAGGCGCTCCCTCCGCCTCAAATGACTGTGCCCCCTGGGGCTCTTGGTTCCTGGCCCCACTCCTGTCCCTGACCCAGCTCCAGACTTTCCTGCCCTAGTCCCCCGAGGAGGTCCCGGACAGTCTGACCACCGTGTGTGCCACGCCCCCTGATTATCCACGTGTGCTTCCCTGATCGTACCCAGCTGTGTCCGATTATTTTCAATCAGTCCTGTCTATTTGAGTTCATGTCTTACTAGAGTTCAGTGTCCGTCATTGAAGTCCGTCTGCCGTGAGATGTTTCCTGCACCCCGTGTTCCTAATAAATCCCCGTATCCTGCCTGCCTTGCCTGTTTCCTGCCCGTCGCCGCTCCCGTTAAATGGCGATCGTGACACAAGGCACACGCACATCAAGTACCAATGCAGCAAATACAGATGAACAATTTAGAGGAATACTAGTCAAAGGAAGGAAGAAAAGCAGCCCACCCTATCTCATGGTCACGGGACACAAACATCAGGGAGTGTTATGAAGAAGACATCACACTTAACACCATTGGTTTTATGCAGTGAATTACACCAGAGAGAGTTTTTACATTCTAGCTGTGTTACGTAACATTCCTCAGCCTTCAGGTTTTTTCCACACAATGCACGACATGCAGGGGTGCCAAACAAAACAGCGGAACTGCAGTGTAGCCAATTATTTGTTTCAGTAGTTTTAAGAAAACTAGAACATAAAATGTTTGTTTTACTTAGTCCACAAAAGAGTTTTTACCTATCTTAGTGTATTTTACATCACATACACTCTCGGTCCGTTGTGGAGTCCATCCCACTGTAGTTGGAGAATGCTGCCATCAGTCGCTTGGGTGTAGCACTCGCAGGATTTACCAGGCTCCTGTTTAAAACTGATGCATCATGCCCCAGTCCATGCGCAGGAGGACCAGTCCTCTGAAGGGCTGTCGCATGGTGAGGCCTGTTCTGCCTGGGGTCCAGCAGGTCACTGGCAATGTCCTTCAACTCACAGTGGGCTTGCGTTCATAGTGGGGTACCCGCAGGGTTCGATTTTAGGACCACTATTGTTCCTAATTTACATAAATGATATGGATACCAATATATACAGTAAACTGGTGAAATTTGCAGATGACACCAAGGGGGGTGGTGTAGCAGATACTGAATTAGTGGCTCAGCAGCTACAGCGGGATCTTGATTTAATTAGTGACCGGGGCCGATACCTGGCAGATGAAATTTAACGTCGATAAATAGAAGGTACTCCATCTAGGGAGCAGAAATATAAAGTACAGGTATTTCATGGGTGTCACTGAAATAAAGGTAGCTGATCATGAGAAAGACCTTGGTGTTATGTTGATGCTTCCATGTCCCATTCTCGCCAGTGTGGGGAAGCAATAAAAAAGGCGCAATAGGATGTTGGGGGTATATCTCCAGGTGTGTGGAGTTTAAGTCAAGGGAGGTAATGCTAAGATTATACAATTCCTTGGTGAGACCTCACCTAGAATATTGTGTGCAGGTTTGGTCACCATATCTTAAAAAGGACATTGTGGCCTTAGAAAAGGTGCAGCGTAGGGCCACAAAATTGATCCTGGTCTTAGAGGAATGTCATACGAGGAACGGTTACTTGAGCTAAATCTGTTCAGTCTCAAGCAAAGGAGATTGAGGGGGGACATGATCCAGGTATATAAGATTCTAACAGGTTTGGATGCTGTTCAACCAAATAGTTACTTCAGCATTAGTTTAAATACACGAACTCGTGGCCATAGGTGGAAATTAGCGGGAGAACATTTCAAGCTGGATTTAAGGAAGCACTTCTTTACGCAGCGTGTAGAGTATGGAATAGTCTTCCTGATAATGTAGTGCAAGCTGAATCCTTGGGTTCCTTTAAATCAGAGCCTAGATAAGATTTTAACGACTCTGAGCTATTAGTTTAGTTCTCCCCAAGCGAGCTTGATGGGCCGAATGGCCTCGTCTCGTTTGTATAGTTCTTATGTTCTTATGTTCAACTCCTTCATCTACAGTGTCAGATGAGCAAACCTTATCTCCCCCTTGAGGATTTGGACATACCAACATAGGGGCAAGAATTTCTGCTACCTCGTCCTGCTGCCTGAGTGTTTCGCCACGGCACTTCTTCACCGAGAAGGAGGTAGAGTCGGGTGCTGAATGGTTATGATCCTCGTCTGCAGGGGGGGAGAGGGGAAGGGGCAGGGGAACCACTGGCTACTCCTCCCTCGGTGGCATAAGGAGGAAGCTGCTGTTTGGGGCAGCAATGCTTGGGCAGGAGCCACACAGTTTATTTCTGGGTATCTAATTAGCGGACACCATTAGGTCCCTTCAGGGGCTCCACAGACAAACTCATTGACAAAATAGAATTGTCACAGAAAAATTCTTTGTCACATGCTCAGTCGACATGGACTGTGTGCTATTTACATATTTTTGGCACAAACGAAATCTCATATGCATATCGATGTATCTTTCGCACAAGTGGACCTCCCATCACTTTAAAGAGGGTAACTCTGATCAGGAAATTTACGACGTCAGAATAAACGGATTTTTTAACAGAAGTAACTGACATGCCCTAATAAGGAAATGCATACAATCAGAATACAATATCTGTGGTTTTTAACAGTGGTAACAATCTGATAATGAAAGGAATCAGATCAACATTTCTATAGCATGTACCAGAGCTTGCTCCCCTCCAGAACTCATTGTTCCAGTAGTTATCTGAAATCATCTGCAGGAGCTATTCTTTTATTTGTATATTAAGCATAATTATTCATGAATATTATTGATTATGTTTATTTGTTTAATGTTTTTATTTATTCGTATTTATTGTTTATAATATAATGTTATATAGTATTGCAACACTTGAAACGAGAGGTACTTGCCTGCCTTAGTGAGATTTACTATTGTCTAAGTGTATTCCCACCTGTTAGGAGGCAGCAATGGTTGTTATTAAAGGTGCTGAGATTACGCGGCTCAGGGCTGAAGGTGCAAAGTGAAACAGTCATTGACCGTATTTGCCATGTGTGATGGTGTCTGCATATCGGCCCTTTTGCGCCAAACAAACCAGTTCAAAGTACGTGTGTGTTAAAATATCATATGAATAAATCCTCTCAAGAACTAAACTCAATATCGTATCCTCATCATTCAACGCGTCTGACTTTTGCACCTCTTACCACAAGGGCAGTGGATTACATGGGGGAAATACAAACAAGAGAATTTAATCTGTTTTTCCTCTACATTGTCGTTATTCAGAATATTACAGACTATAACAAAAACGGACAATGTAAGAAAATAAAAAAATGTGTATGACCAGAAAGCTAGAGTATTGTTGCAATGGTGAGCACTAGCTGGTTTATGTACTAGCTCACACTCAAGAAACAGCATAAATGCTACTCATACACAGTTGGGGGGCAGGGGTCAGTCCTTGTGCCTGTAATGAGGTCACCAGTTGAAACTAACCCAGCCTCAGCACGTCTGTGGGGTCCTTGAGCAGGCCCTTAACCCCCAGCTCCCTGGCGCCCCAACAGGTAGCTGCACTTCGCGGACAACTTACTCCACAAAGAGTAAGTTGAGGGAGACATAAAAAACACAATTTTCCCCACGGGGATTAATTAAAGTCCATCCATCTATGGAATATTATTTAGCACTATATAACGCAGAATATAAGAATTACGATTTTATAAAAAGTATGCCAAATATCCATGATATAATCATTACAATGTAAACATTATAATGTAATCAACACAATGGAACCAACTGAGTTATGTATTTGCACCTTTTGGTTAGTCTGAGTTTCTGTTAGCTACTTTGTTAGTCCTGAATCTGATGAATATTCACATTTTTATCGCGTATATTTTATCACTATGTAAAAGGACAAATATATTATCAACCTTTTAGTGAGACAATGTGTAAACGGCTGAAACTACCAAGGTTTACTACTGAAGGAAGGGATTCACCTGAGTTCACCAAAAGTTCATGGCTGAGTATTTTTAAAAAACCAAGTGGAGCTGCTCGCGCCACTATTATGTTCAACCGAGAGGCCAAACGGTTAAAGAAATGACGGCAAACTTATCACCTAGGGGTAAATATAATCTATACAAATATCACCTGCATGCACATTACTTCTTTTACAATACTGTTAGTCGTGAAAAAAATAACTATTGTGTACATAGAGGCCCTGTGTAAAAAGATAACTGCCAAGGAAAAGATCAAAAACATTTATTTCAAGGATTCAAAGTTTTTATGGTCATGTACAGTGTACAGTGCAGTTCTTATTTGATTAACTTGAATGTCTTCACAGACAAGACGATTAAACAAATAAAGCAGCGCAACATTACAGTAACTAACAACAAACAAAGCTCACGAGTACTATTACAATATTCATATCATTTATTTAAATTTAATTTTACCAAGTAAATTAATTGAAAAGCAGTTACCGCTTTACCTGCTTCTCGGGAGAAATAGCAGATATACAAACGTCATGTATGTAACTAAAATCTTAAGCCAATAAGGGCAAAGTTGTGTCGTAATGGAGGCGGATCCAGCCTGTGCAGCCTGCTAAGAGGTGCTGCCTGATGTGTCTTGCTCTCGCGGAGTTTTGGTACCATGTGACATGGTGACGTAATGCAACGGGCGATAAAAAATATAACCATGATGCATTGCGTCAGGACCAGAATGCATTGCTTTAAGCTAGCGCTGTATGTGGGTGCATGAAGTGGAAAGCACCCAATAATAAACATAACATTTTTTTAAAAATGTTTTCTTCACCGGTGCAGTGAATTTAAATAAAGAGCTATGATGGTGCTGCAAATGGCTTTGCATAGTAGTTAGTAGTAGCATTAGCCGCTGTGTGCGGCATTAGCTTTCTACAGTCCTTACAGATGGTTCGTGTTTTGTCTGTCTCCCTTTCGCCATTTATATTTTCCGCCGGGCACCCGAAATGCTGACACACAAAAGATTCAAAAGTGTCTGGGGTATCTACTATAGTAATTTAGTCAGATGCCGACATATTTACAGCAGCTCATTTGCAGCGCATTCGTGAAACGGCTTTTCGCTCCAACGAGAAATCTCGTCATGTTGTAATATCGCGAGATCTCGTGACACGCGTTTCACTCCCACTTCTTAGTAACAGTCATGATTTGATAAAGTGACAACCTGCGTAATAATTGGTAATACATAGAGTTTGCTATTGTTCAGGCTAGCAGACTGTTATGGCTTGAGGTTAATGGTGCCTGTTACTTGTGAATTTTCACATTTGCAGGGATCTTCTGCCTCGTGAACGTGAAACGGGTAATTATGCTAAAAGAAGAAAAAAGCAGAACTGCAATGTGTGTAAGGCTGGTGCTGATTTTTCAGTCTGAACACAGTAAAATTTATACAAATTACCTGTATTCAAACTTGTATTCTTTATATAGTTTGGTTAATTACTATTTAAAAGTTTTATCTGCGCTCCATTGTATAACTTATATTGGAGACTTGTATGTACTTTTCGATTGGAAATGGTTAGCTGTATACAGGGGCGCCGCTAAGGGGGGGAAAGTTGGGACAATTCTAAGGGCCCACGCCCTTTAGGGGCCCCCAGAGATCTGAATGGGTGTGATAGGGGGGCCCAACCTCATATTTTGTCATAGGGCCCAAAATTGCTAGCGGCGCCCCTGGCTGTATATACTTTGAATATTTTTATGATTAATTTCTTTGTTTATTTAATTTGGCAACAGATCTGCACTTTTAGCAGTATTGCTGTCAATTTTTGTGAAAGTTGTTACTAAATAAAACAAAAGAAGCAGACTTGTGTAAATCCTATATTGGTCGTGTATTCTTCCTGTAGCGTAGTGACAGCTTTTTGTACGGAAGCCGTGAACGGCTGTGCTTGCAAATATATTTTCTTCTGAATAATTAGAAGGATAAGCATATTTTGTCGCCGCCGCGAGATAGTCATGCCATACACAGCTCTGCTCGTTTTTGTACTGTAACCGTGTTACTTAATTTGCGAATCCATGAATTTAACGTTGACATTAAGTCAACATTGACATTGACAACGTTGACATTAAGTGTTGCACCTATCTAGTGTTTTACCGTGAAGGGCATGTTATATCTTGTCTCTAAGTCGCACTATGGTCCAGGGGAATGCTATGTCATATTAGAACATGTGTCGATGATGTGGCAATATAAATATTTTAGAATACTGTCAGTTTTAGTTTCAGAAATCCATCATTTGAGAAAAAAGCCCAGTCACGACAAATATATATGGAATATAACAACAGAGGTTAGCTGTATTTGTTTAAGTGTAAAGATGCACATAGAAACATGCATGAGCTCATCTGAGAATAAACTGAATGCAATGAAGATTTGTGACTCCTGCTGGAAAATGCGAATAGTGGCAGGGTCTTCAAGCAGTACATTTGTCTGAGAGTCAGTTAATATTAGGAAAGGCACCGTTTTTTTTTCAATGGCGCTAATTATCAAGAAGGAAATGGAGTACCCCAGTACCTGGTTTACGGGCACTGGAAGCTCCAGTATCAGTCAGACTTTCATGTAAGTATATGTGTGTTTAATGACTTGTGCATGTTTCATCTTTACCAGGGGCAGAGGGGAAACTCAATAAATAGCCTTCTCTCACACTTCCAGGCCTGCAGAACTGAGCATGTCCCCTGGTTTTGTGCATATGTCTGTAGGCTTTGAGTTTTTCCTATGGGGGCTTCAATTTCCTCCCAGAGTACAAATACGTGCAGATCAGTTGCATTGGGGAGTCCATACTGTGATGCTGAGTGGGTGTAGGAGGAGATTGAGAGATGAAACTCCGGATGATTTACTCCCTCGGCTAACTAACCAGAACAGGATCGTACCAATACCAAAATGATAAGTTTATAAATGTTTTTCACTACCCTGATTCATTCAGTTATTTCTGTTTGTTAATTCCATCCCCCAAGCAAATACATAAATAAACAAACAAATATTCAGGGGGAATGTGTCATAGGTGATAGAATCAGTGGATGAATCTAAAGAAAAAAAGTAATGATTTCTTTCTCTCCAAAACACAATGCACAAAACTCTTAAGTTAGGTAAGACATTGAAATTTTATGACAGTAGCATGATGCAGAGGAACAACAGAAGGAAAAATCTAACTAAACCTGAGTCAACTAGGACTAATTACACTAAATTAAGTGGAACACACAAAATACCTAAAACAACTTAATAAACAAGCAAGAAATATTACATTTGATTAACTATACTGATGCCTGAGGGAAGTTCTTGTGCATAATGCAGCAAGTATATACAGCTGCAGAGACACTACACATAGTGCAAATAAATTAAAAAGTATACAGTACACACACTGATTCCTGAAAAATCTAAATACCATGGAATACTAATGAAATACTGATGATGATGATAATAATAGAAATAATAATGAATTAGTTTAGGGTATTATGCAATTGACATGTACAATTAAAAAAGAAATTGCACCAGACATTTCCTGTGGCAAAGAAGGGTTGCTTTGTGCCACATTACTCAAGTCAATTCACTTTATTTTGTATAGTACATTTTCATAGCCTTACATTGTCTCAAAGCACTTTACTTTGTCCCTGCCCAATTGTCCCAGTGAGCAAGATCTAGCCTGAAAAATTAGAAAGCGACATTGGCAAGGATAAACTCAGTCATAGTAAGAAACCTTTGGAGGAACCAGAGTGAAAGGGGGAGCCCATCCTCCACAGGTCAGAAGTCACGTTAACAAAGTCCTGATTTATATGGTTTATATGGTTCAATTAGTTAAGTCCGGATGTAAATACAGAATAACTGGCAGCAGGGCACACAGGAAAGACGTAAACAGGCAGGAGGGCAGGCAGGAGGGTGGCACAGGCAGGACGTAATGGGCAGGAGGGCGGGCAGGCAGGGCAGCACAGGCAGCCAGAACTGTTTTGCCACTGCAGTTTGTTTTACAATTTCATCTGCATTTGTTCCCCCAAGGTATAACAGCAGCTAATTTATGAACATGCTGCTTTTCAGAAAAGAAGTTTAATTTCCAGGAGCATGACCAGTGCATACATTTAGTGTTGATGGTTCTTTGTAAAATGGATGTTCTGTACTTTTATTGATCTGTCCATCCATCCATCCATCCATCCATCCATCCATCCATCCATTCATCCATTTTCTAACTACTTCTGATGAAGTTCCGGGTTATGAGGTATCCTGAAGCCCAGGCAATATGGGACAAACACACACATGCACACACATAGGGTATACCTATCCTTATGGGGCCCGCTCATTGACTTCTATTGGATAAATGCTAACGCTAACTATGACAATCTTAACCCCCACCCTGCCCTAACCATAACCATAAGTAACCAAGCAAAATAAAAGAGGTTTTGCATTTTTAGTTTTTCCACAGCAGTCACAGATTTTTATAAAATAGAGTTTTCCTGGTTTTCAGTTTCGTGGTCCCCATAAGGGAAAAAAAAAACAGGTATTTATCACGCTATGGGGTAGGATAGGTATACCCGCTCGCACACACACACACAGACATGCACACAAATGGATAGATCACCACAGTTACTATGGATGTCGATCCTGCAATAATGAGACAGAACTATCATACTTAACAGGATCATATCCCTAGTTCTACATATGCATAATTATATTTAAAAAAGATCCCACGCACCTAGCACATGAGATGTTTGAACTTCTGCCCTCTGGTAAACGTTACCGCAGTATGCATTGCAGAACAACCAGATTTAATAAGAGCTTCTAACCCCAAAGCCATCAGAATACTAAATGCTAATGAACATACGTTTATGTGAAACCCTACTCTCTCTTACTCTCTGTGCACTTTATTACCACAACTGGTATTAAGTTTACTTTTTATTTATACAGTATAGTGCAATAATATAATCACGATTTGTGTGTGAGTGTGCCCTGTGATGGGCTGCCCCCCATCCTGGATTGTTCCCTGCCTCGTGCCCATTCCACATTCCGGGATAGGTTCCGGACCACCCGCGACCCAGTAGGATAAGCAGTTTGGAAAATGGATGGATGGATATAACTAACATAAGACAGACATTACACCTAACAAACAATAAACACGAAATAAAGGAGTGGATACAAAAAAAATGTAATGCAATGACCAGATTTAACACCTGGATTATGTCCCCCCTTAGTCTCCTTTGCTCGAGGCTAAACAGATTCAGCTCAGCTAACCTCTCCTCATTAAACATTCCTCTAAGACCAGGAATCATTCTCCCAGCCAAGCAAGCCTGAGTCCGGCTTCCACTCCCCCGATCCCCAGCAATGTTAACTTGGAAGGGCGTATTCTGTATGCACAACTGAGACAACCCAGGTGGAGCTTATCGGCTGGCAAAATTGCCTTCAGGTATCACCCACCCTAGTGAGAGTCCAAGCTAGGGCCGTTCTCAGAACTCACCCTAAACGAAGTCCTGCTCAAAAGTTGTAATGACCGCCTGAGGTACCTGTCAGCCTTGCCCGTAATGAGTCAGTGGGTGTAGCCGGGCTGACACGCTTTTGGGCATCCAATTGCTGAGAACTCCCCTTCGGTTCTGACAAACTGTACGATCACAAGCAGTGACAGCAGAGCCACAGACAAGCTCAACCAACAGAGAGCGAATGGTAAGCACCCAGCACCCGAAGGGCTCAACTGATCACATCCAAACGACTTCCTGATGGGATTGTGTACGTAACTGGTTTACTGTTGTTAATAGTGGTTGAACTTCTATGCAAGTCCCCTTGTTGGGGGAGATGGAATGAATGAAAGCATAAGGTGAAATAAAACCTAAAATAAATCAAAAAGGTTAAACGGGAATCAAACCAAATGAATTGTGTTTCTTATTCAATTGTAAACATCAATTAGTTATGCAACAATAACCTAATTGGATGTTAATGTATTGTGATCAAACTGATTTAGTCTGTGAAGTTGATTCCTGCTTTCAGGCAAGAACCTGTGTGTCCAATTATGCGTGTTGTATCACCGCAGTTGACCACCAGAGACCCAACTCAGATGTTGTTAACCTACTATGGCGGACCACTAGAGGTGCAATTTCAATGGAGTGGCACTGCTATGGCTTGCCACTAGAAGCGCAATTTCAAAATTGAGTGGTAGTTCTATGCCTGACCACTAGAAGCGCAATTTCGAAATGGAGTGGTAGTTCTATGCCTGACCACCGGGGGCGCAATATCGAAATGGAGTTGTAGTTCTATGCCTGACCACTGGAGGCGCGATTTTGAAATGGAGTGGTAGTTCTATGCCTGACCACTGGAGGCGCAATTTCGAACTGGAGTGGTAGTTCTATGCCTGACCACCGGGGGCGCAATATCGAAATGGAGTGGTACTTCTATGCCTGACCACCGGGGGCGCAATATCGAAATGGAGTGGTAGTTCTATGCCTGACCACCGGGGGTGCAATTTCGAAATGGAGTGGTAGTTCTATGCCTGACCACTAGAGGCACGATTTCGAAATGGAATAGTAGTTCTATGCCTGACCACTAGAGGCGCGATTTCGAAATGGAGTAGTAGTTCTATGGCTTGTCACTAGAAGCGCAATTTCAAAATTGAGTGGTAGTTCTATGCCTGACCACTAGAAGCGCAATTTCGAAATGGAGTGGTAGTTCTATGCCTGACCACCGGGGGCGCAATATCGAAATGGAGTGGTAGTTCTATGCCTGACCACTAGAGGCGCGATTTCGAAATGGAGTAGTACTTCTATGGCTTGCCACTAGAAGCGCAATTTCAAAATTGAGTGGTAGTTCTATGCCTGACCACTAGAAGCCCAATTTCGAAATGGAGTGGTAGTTCTATGCCTGACCACCGGGGGCGCAATATCGAAATGGAGTGGTAGTTCTATGCCTGACCACTAGAGGCGCGATTTCGAAATGGAGTGGTAGTTCTATGCCTGACCACTAGAGGCGCAATTTCGAACTGGAGTGGTAGTTCTATGCCTGACCACCGGGGGCGTAATATCGAAATGGAGTGGTAGTTCTATGCCTGACCACCGGGGGCGCAATATCAAAATGGAGTGGTAGTTCTATGCCTGGCCACTAGAGGCGCAATATCGAAATTGAGTGGTAGTTCTATGCCGGGCCACTAGAGGCGCAATTTCGAAATGGAGTGGTAGTTCTATGCCTGACCACTAGAGGCACGATTTCGAAATGGAATAGTAGTTCTATGCCTGACCACTAGAGGCGCGATTTCGAAATGGAGTAGTAGTTCTATGGCTTGTCACTAGAAGCGCAATTTCAAAATTGAGTGGTAGTTCTATGCCTGACCACTAGAAGCGCAATTTCGAAATGAAGTGGTAGTTCTATGCCTGACCACCGGGGGCGCAATATCGAAATGGAGTGGTAGTTCTATGCCTGACCACTAGAGGCGCGATTTCGAAATGGAGTAGTACTTCTATGGCTTGCCACTAGAAGCGCAATTTCAAAATTGAGTGGTAGTTCTATGCCTGACCACTAGAAGCCCAATTTCGAAATGGAGTGGTAGTTCTATGCCTGACCACCGGGGGCGCAATATCGAAATGGAGTGGTAGTTCTATGCCTGACCACTAGAAGCGCGATTTCGAAATGGAGTGGTAGTTCTATGCCTGACCACTAGAGGCGCAATTTCGAACTGGAGTGGTAGTTCTATGCCTGACCACCGGGGGCGCAATATCGAAATGGAGTGGTAGTTCTATGCCTGACCACCGGGGGCGCAATATCAAAATGGAGTGGTAGTTCTATGCCTGGCCACTAGAGGCGCAATATCGAAATTGAGTGGTAGTTCTATGCCTGGCCACTAGAGGCGCAATTTCGAAATGGAGTGGTAGTTCTATGCCTGACCACTAGAGGTAACCAAAGATATAGCTAGGCGGTTGCCGACGCTAGATGAGTGACACACACATTTAATGCATGCGCATGCTGCTTGTGGCCTTCTTCTGTGCCTTGCACAGTATAAAACCCCTTAAAACAATTACTGAAGCGAGACGGCGCACGCGTTACGGCGACAGATTTAAATTGTGAGTGCACTATATCTCGTCGCAAATGGTGCTTAACCACGGCGGGTCTCAAGCACAGGAGACTCCCAATTTCTAAATGACACACACTTGGCTCACAGCGCAAAGTTGTGTTAAACTTGCTTTGTCTAAAGCAGGCACACACATACGAGTATGATCCTGATAGGTAACTAAGCTATCGGTCTTATGTCCAAGCGCAACATAATTTAGGTTAGAACCTCATAACAAGTATTCCCGTTCGCTAATAGAGAGATCTCTCCCAGGATATATAGAAACGGAGACACTCGTCCGAATTGAACCTGGAAACAAAGCGCTACATCTGAGAATCTCGTCAGACATAGGGTTAAAGTTTACTGCAGTTTAATACGAAAGAACTACAATGAAATCACCGAAAATAAAACAAAATAATATAACTACTAATAATAGAAATAAAAATAACTATAATAAGCCCATATGATCCCGCTTAAATGCCTTCAGATTGCCATGAGTGCGACTTTTGCAACCAGTTGACAGTAGCGCTTCTTCACTGCACGTTCGGTCATAAAAAGTTTAAATTGTGTGCTCAGAATAAGTTTAAACCTTGTGCCTTGTGATTATTAACCAATTTTTATGCTGAATGGTCGGCTCAAACTCAATTGCGAAACACCGTGAGTCTGTTAATGTGTGACTTAAATGGAACTCATTAATAACCAGTATCACGTAATAACCTGGGTTAGAATAGAAGGCTTGTCCAACGAGCTGCGTCACCAGGTAATGTAAACGATCGGTAGCGAAGCTCCCCTCACGGCCAATGAGAGAGAGTCTCGCGATATTTCAGGCGAATTTGAGGTTTCAGAGCGTAGATCGCACAGGCAGGGATTCTTGTGAGCACTCAATGAACGGAGGCTGAAGTTGTGTAAAAGACATGCATTTATTCCTATAACTAACATAAGACAGACATTACACCTAACAAACAATAAACACGAAATAACGGAGTGGACACAAACAATGTAATCATGAAAATGCAATGACCAGATTTAAAATGAGTAACCTTAAAAGGGAAAATACTGTTCTGCAAAGCAAGCAATTTGTGGAAATACTGTCCTAAAGTAATATAGCAGGTGAATAGGAGTTTAGGTTGTTATAAATGAAAGGAAGTTTGTTTACTTGGTTGCAGAGTGGGGGGGGGGGGTCTTGGCAGTTGGTTGCGGAGGCTGATGAGCTGATGGGTGATGGCACTCAGGGAGGCGCGGTGTTTGCAGCGGTTGTTGGAGTGGAGCCCCTCTGATTCCCTCTCCTGGTGAAGCTTGGGCTTGGTTGCAGTTCTCTGTCCAGCTGGGTCTTCACTGATAGGCTTCAGGAGGGCTTCTTGTGGGCTTCTCTTCTCTTGGGCTGATGTTCTCTGCCTCTCTTCGTGCTGATGGTCTTTTGTTTTCTCCTCCCTTCTGTTTCTCCTCTCCTGGCTTTGTTCTGAGGTGCCAGGTTTTATAGTGTAAAGTTCGTGAATAGGAGTGACCAGGAATTCGACTCCTGGACCAATGGCTGACCATCCATTTGGCGGGCTTTCGGAAGGGGGTCTGTATCAGTCCTTTTGAGATTTATGACCAGAGTGATTTCCCTTGTATTGATGATTTTCGTTAGGCTGGTGTAACTTTTGATATATTCACTTTCGTGGTAACCACTGACCAGATTTGGAAACTGGAGTGATTTTCCATCGGTTTGATACCAAACATGCCATAGCAGCCTAGCGGTTCACACCTCATACCATCTGTAATGATTAATTAATGATTACTTATATTATGTCGTTATGTTATATTACTCACACCTTATTTTATGCCTCACAATCTATATAATTGTAAATATACTGTGTAGCTGCTGGCGCGTTCCAAACTAAATCTCACTGTACTTACAATGTCAATAAAAACATCCATCCATCCATCTAGGCAGGCCAGTGTCGCCTCCATCCTTCCTGAAGTCAGTGATTCCTTTGTCTTTGTGCTGTTTAGTGCCAAATTGTTTGCTGAACTCCAACCTATCAGTTTCTGGACCTCATCTCTGTAAGCTGACTCATAAGAACCAAAGAGATTTACAAATGAGAGGAGGCCATTCGGCCCATCAAGCTCCTTTGAGGAGAACTTAGCTAATAGCTCAAAAATCTTATCTAGCTCTGATTTAAAAGAACCCAGGGTTTTAGCTTGTGTTACAATAACAGGAAGACTATTCCATACTCTAACTACACGCTGTGTACAGAAATGCTTCATCAAATTCGTTTTAAAATGTTCTCCAGCTAATTTCCACTTATGGCCACGAGTTCTGGTATTTAAACTAACATTGAAATAGCCATTTGGCTGAACAGCATCCAGACCTGTTAGAATCTTAAACACCTGGATTATGTCCCCCCTTAGTCTCCTTTGCTCGAGGCTAAACAGATTCAGCTCAGCTAACCTCTCCTCATTAGACATTCCTCTAAGACCAGGAATCATTCTCGTTGCCCTACGTTGCACCTTTTCCAAGGCAGCAATGTCCTTCTTAAGGTATGGTAACCAAACCCGCACACAATATTCTAGGTGGGGTCTTACCAAGGAATTATATTATCGTAGCATCACTTGCCTTGTCTTAAACTCCACACACCTAGAGATGCAATGTGCCTTCTCGCGTGGTGTTCCTGCAGAGGGAGTCTGTGAGTGCTGGAGATTGGGGGAGGGGGCAGTGTGGCTATGTCTGCTCTGTGTTCCTCCAGACGAGCAAAGAAGCTGTTTAGCTCCTTTGCTAAAAGGGCGTTGCTGTTAACAGTGACGGTGTTGTTGCCTTTGAAGTTTGTAATGTGTTGTATTCCCTGCCACACCCACTGTGGGTTGTTGTATGTGAAGTAGACCTCTATTTTCTGTTTCTCTGCCTGCCTGGCAACCTTGATGCCCCTATTCAGGTTAGCTCTGGCTGCACTCTGTGTTCTTGACTGCGCTGTCTTGTCCTGTAGTATTGTATTGTTGCTCTTGTGTTTATCTTGCACTTTCTCCCTCTGTTTGTGCTCCTTTCACTCTGTATAGTTCTATCTTGCCCGCACTTGTGTCATCTTGTGTTGTTTCTGTTTTTCTTCTTTGTGTTGCACCGTGGTCCAGGAGGAACAATGTTTCCTTTCACTGTGTACTGTGTATATTGCTGAAATAACAATAAACCCACTTGACCACCTGCCTCAATTCATCCTGAAGAGTTTTCCAATGTTGTTCAAAGGTCTGTTTGTTTCGAGTGAAGGACACGCCCCTGGACGTGCTGGATAAGGGGACCACAGATCAGTGTCCTCAGTCCTGCTTCTCCCTTCAAAGCTGAGAGGAAGATGACCCGCCTGCTGCTTCTGGTTTTGGCTTATGGAGCTCTGCTTATCTCCACAGAGGCCCAGCAAGATTACCACAGTCTCCCTGCACTCACAAGACGGCCATTAAACTCGCAGTCGAAAATGCTCATCAAGGAACCCGTCAGCACATGAATTTCTATAACATCCAGGGCCGTCCGAAGGTAACTGCTGAGAAAGTGTTTACAAAAGTGTGAAACTTTCATCATCTGCAAGCTGAACTAATGAGTATCACATTGATTTTGATGTTTTAATTTCAATGCATATGATGCTTAATGTCTCTTCACAATGAAAGTGATGGTTGTATATCTCAGCCCTGGTCAATTTTACCTTCTCACAGTTTCTCTCTGAATCTGCTGCAGTCAAGTCTGTGACAGTTTGCCATTTTTTGGGTGATTATTGTTTGTTATATTGCCTTTAAAACAGTTGTAGGCAATTTTGTATATAACGTGTTTATGTGATTTAGATCAGCAGTGAATACATTGACATTGAGATTCTCTTGAGAGCAACAAAATGTCCAAAGTCAACTGCAACAGACCATCGGGCTGACTGTATTTTCATGGACAAGAGGGTAAGTAAAGAGTCACTGTGACTGTGAGCATTGGACATATCAGTTAGCAAATTAATTTAGGTTCATGTTAACTTTTTTGATGCCCTGCGGGGGAAAGTTAGCCAACAATAAAGTAACAAATACATAGGTGGCCTCAAAGAGCCAGTTCCTTCACCTTATTCTCAAATTTTAGTAGGTTTACAGGCTTAAAGGCTGGATTACCAGGCAGAAGCAAATGCTAATCATCTGAGGGGTGACCTGTAGATTATGCTTCGAGCTATGAACCCTAGCTGGCCTTATTTAAAGACCTGTGGGCTGTACTACAAAGCGGGTTTTACATACCCAGAGTTAACTCAATCGAGCCAGGTTAACTAAAACTCATTGTTGAAATCAGCCTTAAATGGCAGTGTGGTGTTTTGTGGTGAAAGGGCAGGACTTAACTCTTGTTTTAATTAGAAAGCCAGTAATTAAACCTGGTCAGAGCAGGGTAGATGTGCAGTGTGAATTACCCTTTAAATTTACCTCTTTAAATAGTGAACTACAGGACCACTTAGCTTGATCGGAGGACAGTATTTTAATACAGAGCAGTGTTCAGTTAAACGGGATTTGTTGTTCATACTTTTAGATGAACTTGCTTTGTATAATATAGCCTTATGGTGACCCTGCTTTGGAAGCTCTTTCCTCTAAAATTGTTCTGTGTCATTAAACCCTGCACTCCAGCAGCTCTGCCTTAAATCATTAGATATATCTTTACTACACCTTCTCTCACTGTATTTATTGCCCACCACTCTTTAAATACTGTTTTTGTGTGTCTGTGTGTTTTTGCAGCCATTCATTAACTGTAGAGTTTGCAGCAGACGGTCTGGTAATGATCTTACACATCCATCAAATGACTGTGTACCAAACAAGAAAGTGGATGAAGTAAGTGTAGAGAGTCTTAGCATTATGGAAATGTAACAGGTGTGTGAATTGTGTCTAAACATGTGGTTAAACTTTGATTGTGTTTGTACATGCAAAAATTTGATCAGAGTACTGTTTATTAATGACAATGTTACTTTTAATCTGAACAACAGTGGCAGCACCAAGGAAAAGCTTGGGGGGGGGGGCTCTAGCTCCTCCTCCAATGACCATAGTACCCCCACAGCACCCCCAAAATATTGGTTTCATTTTTTCTTTAACTATCTGTAAAATCTGTATATTGTGTAAGACATTTTTGCGGTTTTTACAGCATACTTGTAGTGTATTTTTTCTTCAAAGTACACATAGAGGCTCTGTGAGCTAGACGTTAGAATTTCATATTTTATCCTATTTTATCCATGCTGTAGCTTATCGTGCTGTGTGCTTCTATACACCATCTACATAAGCTGAAAAGCTAAAGCACCCGGTCTAAATAATCTCACTCCCCTATAGCACCTGTAGCATTAAGTCACTGGCGCTGCCACTGCTGAATAAACGACTCCAATCTGACTAAACCGCTTAACTTTTCCTCCCCATGTTACATTTCAGGACAAACGACGTAATATGTGTCCTTCTGATAAACCTCTTCTCAGACCTAAAACTGCCTTGGCTTCCAAGGACACTAAAGAAGCTGAAGGAGACCGTCTGACTGTTTCTGATGGCTGATGGTCCTGCAATGTGGACCAGAGGAGGAAACTGGGAGGGAAAATGCTTTGCTTTATATCATGCCCACCCAAAGCCCCCAGTGAGTAAGCCATAGGCGCCGATAGGATGGAAAAACTCCCAAGAAGGAAGAAACCTTGGGAGGGACCAAACTCAAAGGGGGAGCCCATCCTCCTGGGGCCGGCAAAGTGTAGGTGCAGGATCACAAAAAAACTTGACGAGAGAAACGAGAGAATTCGACTGTCCCTCACAAAAACTGTAAAGTTTTAGTGGCTAAATTGCTTTTTCTATGCCTTTTCAAACAGGAGGAGATTTGTTTGGCTATACGTAGAAATTTTCTATACAATTTAGACAGCACAGAATCATTAACCTACTTTAATGCATTTATTAATACAACCACATATTTCACACATTTTGACATCAGTCATGCAGTGAAGATACAGTCTCTTTATTTCTTGACGCCAACCCTCCCCATTAATCCGGGCTTGGGACCGACACCTAGTTGAGCTGGCTTTCTCCCTTAAGTGGCTGGGTTAGGCTAAACTATGCACATATTTATGAAGACTACTATAAATTTATAAAGACCTCCCTAAATATGTAGTCTAACAAAACGCAGTTTAAAGAAGGTAGCCTACCTGGTAAACAAAGAAATTAAAAGGCCCACAGCATATAATCGGGCTATATCCAAGCAGTTTTTAAGAACGTAACCTACATGGCGAAATTGAATTACTTTCTGGACCAACAAACGCAACCAGACATGAACATTATGCACCTTCCTAGTCTTGATGTATGTCGTCATACAGATGAGGACGTTAAGGCAGCCTTTAGGTCCGACCCATCATGCACTGCAGTTTTTTGCAAATTCCTCAGATGGAAAACCATTAAATACCTCTTCTATTACCTTATATTACCTTATATTCATGTAATAAATATACAAATATCAATTAGTTGGAAATCAGCCAGACAGACGTAATTACTACAAATGGTTTCCACTGTATTTGTGACTCTGAGTGCCGCAGGCTTGGATGCAGTGCCGCACCATTTTGGGCATGCACTGGCATGCACTGGCCAATCATGTAGCACTTCTCTCATAAATATTAATGAGACATCACCTACCACCCTGCAAAAAAGAAATTTGCCGCTCGTCCCCCTGCACATGAACCAACATGGCTGTCTCAACCAGCGGAGCTCCGGAGCCTCTGGAGAAACACGCGGCAAAAAAGGCTCGCATACGGTCTTCCAGAGTTTGGGAATACTTCAGTCATGACACCTTTTCTGCGCCTCTACTGTAGCTGGCGTTAATGACGCTGTTTCAGCCATTTTATATTTTCTGTTTACTTATTCTGTCATGTAAGACTGAGACAAATTATCGTTTACGACTATTCTTACACACTGTAGCCTGACTTGCTGACTTAAATAAGCTTAACTATAAGCTACCTTTGCTAGTGTTTGTGAATAACATGTTTCTCTAGTTATGAAATTATTCCATGTTTTAGCATCTGTTTCAACATTAAAGTCAAATTGGTATATTGAAATATGTAAAAACTATTGAACTATTAGCTTAAGTCTAACATAGAAAATCCTACTGAATCTCTTAAGATTTTCCTTTTTTGTTAATGCACTAATGTTTAAGAAGTGTCTTAAATTGAATTTCAGATTTGTGTGTGGGTGGGAGTGGGTGAATTGTATTAAATTCATACATTCATTCTTTTGGCTCAGACATTACTGACCTAAAACAAATTGAGGCATTGGGTAAGTGCTTAAATTAGCTACTAAATGGCAAAAAATATTCTAAATATCACATTTTCCATTCTTCGGTATAATTTTAATGAATCACCTATGCTGCCAAACATTAACGCATAGATTGTCACAACACTCTATGTTTTAGTTCTTCTTTATGTGTATAGGACGGTGTGATGGTTCTGGTGGTGGGTGTGGCCGACGCTGCTCGCGATGTTTGGCTATGCTGCAGTCCCAGGGACCAAGTTGGAACACATTTCCACCTTCAAGCTTAGGTGGAAAAACGGCACCGAGACCCAGCAGCAGGACAACTTCTTGTCCAGACAACCAGCCCTGCTTCATCATTGAAGTAAGCCCTGTGAACAGGAGCGAGATGTACTTCTGCAGTGGATGTTATAGCGGAAAGAACATCCCCATCCTCACGTCTGCCGGAGTGCCCCCTCAAGTGGGTGTGTGACTTAACTCGATGGATGAATTGGACAGAATGTACTGTTACTAGAGGTCGACCGATATGGGTTTTTCAAGTCAAGGGTCAGGCGATGGCCGATATATGCTGCTGATTTTTTTTGGCCGATAATTGGACGTTTTCCCCTCTATTTGCATGGTAAAATATCACACTAATAATAACAAACGATACACAAAATTTCTCAATTTAGCATTTATTGAATACTCAACTTGGAAACAATAACACATTTATAAACAATAAAAATAGCAGCATCAGAATCTCTGTTAGTGCACAATATAGCAGCAAACTCCTCATGTTTGACGGAAGGAAATTTGTAAACAATACAAAAAGGAATAAGCATGTTATCTTTAGTTGTAATCCCACTTCCAGTCCCTGAGTCTTACTCACCACACTCATACTTCACAGCAAACAGACAGCAGTTAATTAACCAGAAGAGAAAAATGCAAAAACACAACAGAACTTGTAAATAATAACAAACTAATAGACAATAAAAATAGCAGCATCAGAATCTCTATTAGTGCCAAATATAGCAGCAAACTCCTCATGTCTGACGGAAGGAAAATTTGTAAATACACAAAGGAATGAGCACATCTTCAGTTTTAATCCCATTTCCAGTCCCTGAGTCTTCCTCATCCCACAAGCAGGCAAGGCATGTCACCCCGGTTGTGTGACACTTATTTTATATAATAAAATAAGTGCCCCCTGCGGCCCCAGAGCCCGAGCAGCCGTCTCCGCTGCCTGCAGCTACCGCGCCCACGTCCGAGGCGCTTTCCCTGCCTGCAGCTCCCGGGCAGGCGCCCCCTCTGCAGCCTGCAGCTCCAGTCCCTGGCCCCACTCCAGTCCCTTCTCCCCCTGTGACTCTGGTACCCTCACCCCGACGAGCCCGACCCCGGCCGCAGGTCCTTATGTCTGTGTCCCATAAGGGGAGAGGACACAGACGCACGGCTGGGGTCCCACCCGCCCAGCCCCCTGGCTCGCCCTCCCTCGCCGGCGCTAGGGCTTGGTCGGCACCTGCGGGTCCTGGCCCTCCGGGTCGGCTGTCGTCTGCGGGTCCCCCTCCGCGGCCTCGTCGCCCTGCCTCGGTCCCTCCTCCGGCGTCTTATCGGTTGCCTGCGGGCCCCCCGACGGCGGCTCCTCATTCGCCTGCTGGTCCTCCCGCTCTGGCGTGTCGGAGGACGTCGCCGTCTGCTGCGGCTCCCCCTCTCTCCTTGCCCTCGCCAGGGTCCCTTCCAGCTCCTTCGTCCCCTTCCCTGGTCTCCCCTCCGACTCCCTCCTTCGTCCCTGCGTCTGTCCCTCACCCCGTCTCCTCGGCCCCTCCGGCTCCGGCCTCCCGGCCGCCTGCAGCCCTTCCGGCTGCCTCCCGTCGCCCGCTGGGTCTCCCTCGGGCTCCTCTTGGTTCCCCCTCCTTCTCTCCCTGGCCTCCCGTCTTTGTCCCTCCTGCCTCTGCTCCCCCTCGCTTTGTTCCTCCTGTCTCTGTCCCTCCTCTCTTTGTCCCTCGTCCCTCTGGCTTCTGCTCCTCTTTCCCCGATGTTCCCTTCGTTCACTCCCGGTCCTTTTGTCCTGCCTGTTCCCTCCGTGTCCCCCTTTCTGATCTGTTTCTCTGCCTTTCCTGTCTTATGTCAAGTCTTGTCCTGGCTCCTTCCCCTGTGCCAGTTCTGTCTGTCCGTTCTGTTCCCTGTCCCTCATTAATGAGGTTTTATATAGATATACATATATGCCCGGCTTGTCCGCTCCTCGTGTGTGCCACGCCCCCTGATTACCCACGTGTGCTTCCCTGATCGTCTCCTGCTTTGCCCGATTACTTTGATTAGTCATGACCTATTTTAAGTCCTGGTCTTACCTGTTTGCCCTGTCCGTCATTGTAGTTTGTCAATGCCTGCGTTCCGTCCTGCTCTACCCGCTCCGTTTCCCCAATTAAAGACCCGTTTTCACAAACACAAAAAAAACTATATGTATACATATACATACACTGAACAAAAATATAAACGCAACACTTTTGTTTTTGCTCCCATTTTTCATGAGATGGACTTAAAGATCTACAATTCATTCCAGATACACAATATTACCATTTCTCTCAAACATTTCTCACAAATCAGTCTAAATGTGTGATAGTGAGCACTTCTGCTTTGCTGAGATAATCCATCCCACCTCACAGGTGTGCCACATCAAGATGCTGATCTGACATCATGGGTAGTGCACAGGTGTACCTTATACTGCCCACAATAAAAGGCCACCCTGGAATGTGCAGTTTTGTCTCACAGCAAAATGCCACAGATGCCACAAGCATTGAGGGAGCGTGCAATTGGCATGCTGACAGCAGGAATGTCAACCAGATCTGTTGCTCGTGCATTGAATGTTCATTTCTCAACCATAAGCCGTCTCCAAAGGCGTTTCAGAGAATATGGCAGTACATCCAACCGGCCTCACAACCGCAGACCACGTGTAACCACACCAGCCCAGGACCTCCACATCCAGCAGGTTCACCTCCAAGATCGTCTGAGACCAGCCACTCAGACAGATGATGCACGGCCCCATGTTGCAAGGATCTGTACACAGTTCTTGGAAGCTGAAAATGTCCCAGTTCTTGCATGGCCAGCATACTCACCGGACATGTCACCCGTTGAGCATGTTTGGGATGTGCTTGACCGGCGTATACGACAGCGTGTACCAGTTCCCACTAATATCCAACAACTTCGCACAGCCATTGAAGAGGAGTGGACCAACATTCCACAGGCCACAATTGACAATCTGATAAACTCTATGCGAAGAAGATGTGTTGCATTGTATGAGGCAAATGGTGGTCACACCAGATACTGACCGGTTCTGAGTCCCCAGACCCCCAATAAAGCAAAAAACTGCACATTCCAGGGTGGCCTTTTATTGTGGGCAGTATAAGGTACACCTGTGCACTACCCATGATGTCAGATCAGCATCTTGATGTGGCACACCTGTGAGGTGGGATGGATTATCTCAGCAAAGCAGAAGTGCTCACTATCACACATTTAGACTGATTTGTGAGAAATGTTTGAGAGAAATGGTAATATTGTGTATCTGGAATGAATTGTAGGTCTTTAAGTCCATCTCATGAAAAATGGGAGCAGAAACAAGAGTGTTGCGTTTATATTTTTGTTCAGTATATATATTTATGGGTGTATCGAGACTAGATGGTCAGTATGGATAACTAAGGTGCACTAAAACTGGGTGAGCAGGCAAGGCATGTCACCCAGGTTGTGTGACAATTATTTTATATAAATGTATATATGTATATATATATTCCATCCACCATCCCTCCTTTACGGAGAACTGCGTTATTTTTATTGTCCATTACGAAAAAAATAAAAAAACTATATATATATATATATATATACATATATATTTATGGGTGTATCGAGACTAGTTGGTCATTATGGATAACTAAGTTGCACTAAAATTGGGTGAGCAGGCAAGGCATGTCACCCAGGTTGTGTGACAATTATTTTATATATATGTATGTATATATTCCATCCACCATCCCTCCTTTACGGAGAACTGCGTTATTTTTCTTTTCTATTGCTAATAAAAAAACTATATATATGTACATATATATATATATATATATATATGGGTGTATCGAGACTAGATGGTCAGTATGGATAACTAAGGTGCACTAAAATTGGGTGAGCAGGCAAGGCATGTCACCCAGGTTGTGTGACAATTATTTTATATATATGTATATATATATTCCATCCACTATCCCTCCTTTATGGAGAACTGCGTTATTTTTATTGTCTATTGCAAAAAAAAACACAAAAAAACTATATATATATATATATATACACATATATATTTATGGGTGTATCGAGACTAGTTGGTCATTATGGATAACTAAGGTGCACTAAAATTGGGTGAGCAGGCAAGGCATGTCACCCCAGTTGTGTGACAATTATTTTATATAAATGTATATATATATTCCCTCCACCACCCCTCCTTTACGGAGGACTGCTTTATTTTTAATATCCATTGCGAAAAAAAAACACAAGAAAAAGAAAAAATATCTATATATATATACATATATATATATATATATATATATATATATATATATATATATATGGGTGTGTCGAGACTAGATGGTCAGTATGGATAACTGAGGTGCACTAAAATTGGGTGAGCAGGCAAGGCATGTCACCCAGGTTGTGTGACAATTATTTTATATATATGCATATACATATTCCATCCACCATCCCTCCTTTATGGAGAACTGCGTTATTTTTATTGTCTATTGCAAAAAAAAAACAGAAAAACTATATATATATATATATATATATATATATATATATATATATATATATATATATATATATATATATATATATATATACATATATATTCATGGGTGTATCGAGACTAGATGGTCATTATGGATAACTAAAGTGCACTAAAATTGGGTGAGCAGGCAAGGCATGTCACCCAGGTTGTGTGACAATTATTTTATATAAATGTATATATATATATATATATTCCATCCACCATCCCTCCTTTACGGAGAACTGCGTTATTTTTCTTTTCTATTGCTAATAAAAAAACTATATATATATACATATATATTTATGGGTGTATCGAGACTAGATGGTCATTATGAATAACTAAGGTGCACTAAAATTGGGTGAGCAGGCAAGGCATGTCACCCCGGTTGTGTGACAATTATTTTATATATATATTCCATCCACCATCCCTCCTTTACGGAGGACTGCTTTATTTTTAATATCCATTGCGGAAAAAAAACACAAGAAAAAGAAAAAATATCTATATATATATACATATAATATATATATATATATATATATATATATATATATATATATATATATATATATATATATGGGTGTGTCGAGACTAGATGATCAGTATGGATGACTAAAGTGCACTAAAATTGGGTGAGCAGGCAAGGCATGTCACCCAGGTTGTGTGACAATTATTTTATATAAATGTATATATATATATATATATATATATATATATATATATATATATATATATTCCATCCACCATCCCTCCTTTACGGAGAACTGCGTTATTTTTCTTTTCTATTGCTAATAAAAAAACTATATATATGTACATATATATATATATATATGGGTGTATCGAGACTAGTTGGTCATTATGGATAACTAAGTTGCACTAAAATTGGGTGAGCAGGCAAGGCATGTCACCCAGGTTGTGTGACAATTATTTTATATATATATGTATATATATATTCCCTCCACCACCCCTCCTTTACGGAGGACTGCTTTATTTTTAATATCCATTGCGAAAAAAAAACACAAGAAAAAGAAAAAATATCTATATATATACATATATATATATATATATATATATATATATATATATATATGGGTGTGTCGAGACTAGATGGTCAGTATGGATAACTAAGGTGCACTAAAATTGGGTGAGCAGGCAAGGCATGTCACCCAGGTTGTGTGACAATTATTTTATATATATGCATATACATATTCCATCCACCATCCCTCCTTTACGGAGAACTGCGTTATTTTTATTGTCTATTGCAAAAAAAAAACAGAAAAACTATATATATATATATATATATATATATATATATATATATATATATATATATATATATATATATATATATATATATATATACATATATATTCATGGGTGTATCGAGACTAGATGGTCATTATGGATAACTAAAGTGCACTAAAATTGGGTGAGCAGGCAAGGCATGTCACCCAGGTTGTGTGACAATTATTTTATATAAATGTATATATATATATATATATATTCCATCCACCATCCCTCCTTTACGGAGAACTGCGTTATTTTTCTTTTCTATTGCTAATAAAAAAACTATATATATATGTACATATATATATATATATATGGGTGTATCGAGACTAGTTGGTCATTATGGATAACTAAGTTGCACTAAAATTGGGTGAGCAGGCAAGGCATGTCACCCAAGTTGTGTGACAATTATTTTATATATATGTATATATATATTCCATCCACCATCCCTCCTTTATGGAGAACTGCGTTATTTTTATTGTCTATTGCAAAAAAAAAACAAAAAAAACTATATATATATACATATATATATATGGGTGTATCGAGACTAGAAGGTCATTATGCATAACTAAAGTGCACTAAAATTGGGTGAGCAGGATAGGCATGTCACCCCAGTTGTGTGACAATTATTTTATATATATGTATATATATATATATATTCCCTCCACCACCCCTCCTCTACGGAGGACTGCTTTATTTTTATTTCCATTGCAAAAATAAAAAATTTTAAAACACAAAAAAAAAAAAAAAAACGAAAATAATAATAATAAAAATAATTTTGAATGTGTATTCAAATAAGTTTGAATGTGTGTGAACTATATATAAATATATATATACACATGCATATACAGAAATATATACACACACACACATATATATATATACACACACACACACAGACACACACTCACATAAACACATACACACACTGTGTACAGTCTTATGCAAAGGTTTGGCACCCCTTGACAAATAACATCTTTTCAATTACAAAAGCAACAATATCAGTTAATACAGTCTCTTTAGGAACTGGGGGAAAAATACACAATATTTTCAGCAAACATTGATGAATAGTTACTTTTTATGCCATAAATTGAACAAAATTACAAAATAAAAACATTATTATGGCACTCTGCAAAAGTTTGGGCACCCTACGTAATCAGTACTTAGTAACACCTCCTCTGCCAGATATCACAGCTTACAAGCGCTTCTTATAGCCAGCTGAAAGGCTTTCAGTTCTTGTACTTGGGATTTTCTCACATTCTTCCTTGCAAAAGGCTTCTAGTTCTGTAATATTCTAATATATCAAGGGCTGTATTGTCAAATAGGAGATCGGCAGCATTCTCCCACCTGAGAAAACTGTACTACAATGCCCTTGATAGTGTGTAGAAACACACTCGTCAGCTCTAGTCCTCCTGTAACAACGCAAAAGGACTGGCAACCCTCAGGTATTTATGCGTGCGATTGTATGATAAATTCACCCTGACAGTCTCACACTTCTCTTGGTACCAACAGGTCTCATGGAATATATAAAAGGCAACTGCAACAATTATACTCGGCACTAAACATCGAGGCACGGAAATGCAGCAGAGCTTGTGTATTTCTCAGGATGCATTCTAGTAAAATGCCCGGAAAATGAGCTAAAGACATATTTCAAGGGGCACTATATAAAACCGATGGAAATTTTACTGATTAAATAAAAGGAAAAGCATCGTTTGAAAAATCACAAATGTTTCTAAGATTCAATGCATCGCTTTTTGACCACATCATAGCGATGAACACATCATTGTTCCTGACAATGTCCTAATACAGAAATAAAACTTTATGTTGGTAAACTCAAAAAGCCTTCAGCTGTCACACTGGCTAACGATCTCAAACGATTATAAAGCAGCATTTTGAAAAGCGCTGTTTTAAAATAACAGATACAACACTTACCTTGTCTTCTGGCCAAATGCTTTTCACGGCTTGGCACTCCAACGGTGCTGAAACGAAATTTGTATTTCCTCCTACCTCGTTGGCCCTTCAGTTCTTCTTTTCTCCCTTTGGATGTTTTTTTCCTTCTTCTTTGGATATTGTTTTTTATTTTTGTTTGTTTTTTTTTACTTTGCATGTTTTTCCTTCTTCGGATATTATTTTTTTGGCTTATTTTTTTAGACGATGTTTTTTTCGTCTTCTTTAAAAATTGATTTTTTTCGTCTTCTTTAAAAATTGATTTTTTTCGTCTTCTTTAAATATTGTTTTTTTTTTCATCCTTTTGATGTTGTTTTACGGAACAAGAGCCGTACAGTGCTACTCTATCAGGAGGTAGCGCCAACTGAACGCCTTGAAGCAGTACCCAGCTCTTTTATAGGGAGCGTCAACCCGAAGTCAAGTTCTAGAACGTTGCACTCACTTTTCATTGGTTTCCCAGCTATGCTGTCAGAATAATGTTTGCTGATTGGTCGAAAATTTTAAAACGTACCCGAGTACTGTAAAAAAAACTCAAGATCTTGCTACCCTACGGAGCACCCATAAGGTGATTTTTTTTATACGTTATATGCAGCTATTTGTAGCAGGCCGTAATTAGACTAATCCACCCTTTGTCAATAAAGCCAACAAGAGAACAGGTTGCCCAAAGTTTGCTCAGGTACACGCCACAGCACAACCTTAAAAACACATCCAGCACAAATCACACTAGTGAATGACACAGCAAATCACAGCAATAAAAAAGACCCCTATGGGCAATCCAGCACCCAGACTACAGGTGCCAAAAGGCCCAGCCTGCCTAATAATGAACCCAAAATATACATACAACAAAGAAAAAGACACAAACAAAAAAGAAAATAAAACTAGCCAGCTGCTCCCACTAAACCCCGCTCCCGAGGCCACTAAGCCGGCTGGCTTGATAATACACGATACAACCTCAGATAAAACATATTAAAGCAACACCAGGGAGGTTTACAACCTGATCCTTAAAATTATCGACCCGTAATTCCACCTTGAAAACCCCTAAAGAACAGTAGTTTACCCCATGACTCACTGCCCCATTCAAACAAAAAAAAAACAGGTTTTTGGGGTAACCTTTAGGTCAGCTCTTCAAAACCAGGTATGAGGACTCTTCAGCTAATCAGTCCTCTAATTAGAAATCTAATTAGGGAGTTGCAGCGAAAACCTGCATACACACCGGCCCTTTGCGGATAAGATTGTTCACCCCTGAAACAAGCAAACAGAAAGGCTGCTACACTGCAAATTCAATATGCCCGCCGATGCTCCACCAAATCTATCAGGACCCTGCCTGTCTTTCCCGTGCCTGCTCCTTTGCCAATATGCCCTACCATCGGAACATGCACAGCCATCTCGCCCCGGCTATGCCTCCAGTCCGAACTGCAGTTCCTATACCTGCCTATAATTGCCTGGCTACAATCCATCCCCCAAAATGAAATTGATGACCCAACGATCACAGCTAAGAATTCTATCCCCAAACCACTGGTCTTCCTCCCCAACCGAACGATCATTCACTGACCGTGGTAACTTATAAGGGTTGGTATGATGACCAGTGGTGGACCTCACCGAACGTTTAACTGGTCTCTACACCTCGGGGGGGACATAACCTCCTCCATTATACGAGGCCTACTTGTGGATGCTCTATTGCGACCCCTCCCACCAGCCCTGTCCCCGTAAAACCACAGAGTCCTCATCCGATTCCATTTCTGTTGCCCCTGTGGGCAACCCAGACTCAGGAGACATTACCAGAACATCTTCCCCTGACATAACAACCCCCTGTGGTACTGGACGCAACTCTGTTCGGTGAACTTGACGGACAACCCCGTCCCCCTCCATTGGAGTTGCAGAGTAAACTGCACCCTGATCTTGGGGACACCGAACTACCATATACAAACAGGCATCCCAATGATCCTGTATTTTACCTCGAACATGGTTCCGCAAACACACCAGCTGACCTTCATCAAACCCCTAATCATTAACCAACTCATTGTGTTTCCGATTTCGTGGTGTGGCTTGTTCCTCCAACTAAGCCTTCACATACTCTTGAAGCACCTGCAAACTTTCCTGATGGTTTTGTACCCATTCCTCCAAAGGTCCACCATACTGACTGATCCCGGCAGGAGCCTGAAGATAGTGTATCGGTAATCGAGGCTCACAGCCAGACCTTAAATAAAAAGGCATCATCCAGTCATTTGGTGGGGTGTAGTATTGTAAGCTTCTCTGCTGGAGGAAGTGTGTGAAGCAAATTGTGCAAAAAAAATATTAAAGCAACACCAGGGAGGTTTACATCTAGATCCTTAAAATGATCGACCTGCAATTCCACCTTGAAAATCCAATTACCATATAAAGGATACAAGATGTAAAGATGACAAATGACATGGCACACATTTGTTGTTTAGACTGTTGTGTCAGGTTAATTGAAAGCTGAAGGATCTTAGTGTTTACTAGTCTAAGTAACAGAATGTCTAAACACTGTGCTTGCCTTTATGGGTTTTTAAGCAGAACATATAGGTATAGAAACATATTAACATTACGTTTCACGATTCACTGACTGGAGAATAGGAGAATATACACATCAATATTACTACTTAAGTTAACTAACCCTAATCCCAACCCCTATTGGCACGGAGCCCGCCAGGGTTCAGGTGAGATATAAATCTGTAATCTGTATCAATGGTTTTGCTATCCATACCCACCCTATTAATGTTAGCTTCCCAGGGTTTCTTGTTAGACAAGCTCTGTGTCTCTCTATACCCCCATTTACTGCACGACTGATTGTCCATTTATAAAGAATCAAATAGGGTGAAGATGGTTTTAGTTTACAATTACTCTGGAAGGTGACCAGATTAAAAAAAAACTAAATACCATGCCTACGTGTATGTAATCTCCATCACAGTCCCCATTTTCCCCATAATCCTCGTTTTGATAGTGCCAATTTGTGTAATGTGAGTTTTTTTTTTTTTTTAAAAACTGTTATAGAAGAACATACTGGATGCCACATGTGTACAATTACCCCTTTCTAATTAGTGGGGTCCGTTGTGTCAGCTACAGCCTTTACTAACATACACATAAGTATACAGTCTTACAGCACTTTTGTTTTCCTTTTGTATTTAATGGTTTTCCATTTAGGGGGCAGCATGGTGGTGCAGTGGTTAGCACTGTTGCCTCACACCTCTAGGGCCCGGGTTCGAGTCTCCACCTGGGTCACATGTGTGTGGAGTTTGCATGTTCTACCCATGTCATCGTGGGGTTTCCTCCGGGTACTCTGGTTTCCCCCACAGTCCAAAAACATGCTGAGGCTAATTGGAGTTGCTAAATTGCCCATAGGAGTGTATGCGTGAGTGAATAGTGTGTGAGTGTGCCCTGCGATGGGCTGGCCCGCCATCCTGAGTTGTTCCCTGTCTCGTGCCCATTGCTTCCGGGATAGGCTCCAGACCCCCCGCGATCCAGTAGGATAAGCGGTTTGGAAAATGGATGGATGGATGGACAGTTTTCCATTTGAGGAATTAGCAAAAAACTGCAGTGCATGATGGGTAGGATCTAAAGGCTGCCTAACGCCCTTAATTTGTTTGCAATTTCGCCAGGTAGGCTACCTTCTTTAAACTGCGTTTTGCTAGACTACACATTTCGAGATGTTTTATTGTAGTCTTGGTAAATATATATATATAGTTTAGCCTAACCCAGCCACTTAAGGGAGCAAGCCAGCTCAGGTAGGTGCCAGTCCCAAGCCCGGATTAATGGAGAGGGTTGGCGTCAAGAAATAAAGAGAAATAAAGACAACTAATACTCCTAGTTTGCGAGATCTGACTGCAATGGCAGCACTGCTACAAGGGTGTGGATAAATCTATACAAATATCACCTGCATGCACATTACTTCTTTTACAATAACCAACTCCTGATCCATACTGTTAGTCGTGAAAAAAAAAACTATCGTGTACATAGAGGCCCTGTGTAAAAAGATAACTGCCAAGGAAAAGATCAAAAACATTTATTTCAAGGATACAAAGTTTTTATGGTCATGTACAGTGTACAGTGCAATTCTTATTTGATTAACTTGAATGTCTCCACAGACTAGACGATTAAACAAATAAAGCAGCGCAACATTACAATAACTAATAACAAATAAACAAAGCTCACGAGTACTATTACAGTATTTATATCATTTATTTAAACTTAATTTTACCAGGTAAATTAACTACAAAGCAGTTACCACTGCTTTACCTGCTTCTCGGGAGAAATAGCAGATATACGTCATGTATGTGACTAAATTCTTAAGCCAATAAGGGCAAAGTTGTGTCGTAATGGAGGCGGATCCAGTTTGTGCAGCCGGTTAAAGACACTACGGGCATGTAAATGGAGAACGAAATTATAGTTATAATTCGGCGTGTTCGCGAAAACGACTTCATTTATTTTCTTATTGATTTATCGACAGACCATCATACTTTTTAGACGTTATAATAACAACACTCTATTGATCCCCAAAGAGAGAAATTCTCTCCTTGCCTGCCCCCTCTTACTGTCCATGATACACAAGCACATATGTAGAAAAACGTCAGCTTGGAAGCCAAGGCTGGACTTAACCTACTCTATTCTGGTATTCTGTTCTCCCAAGTAAGGCATCCCAAGTTCGAATCCAACTTCCGACAAAAGTTCTTCAATCGCTACAGCACAATTTGAGCCACTGATCGGCTTTAATTGCTTTGTTTTATTTTTGCGTTTCAGGCAAAACTACATAACACTTAAAGACACTACGGGCATGTAAATGGAGAACGAAATTATAGTTATAGCGAATCTCCTACACACAATACCAAGGTTACCGAACTTTGGTCAGCTGGCCGGAGTGAGACGTTCAATTCCCGTAAGATTTCTTTGCGCCAGCCTGAGAGTCTGAAAACACGTCACACCAGATGCATGAGAGATGGAAACCTGGGATATTCAGTCGAATCAGATCAAATATGATAAAAGTTAAAATATGTTCCGCACTTGTAACATGCACCCATGATTTGGAACAGCAGCATACCTGTCAAGGTTTGGATTTGAAAATAAAGGAAATTTTCCGGCACCCGCCGTGAGCCATCCGCAACCAGGCTCCAGTATCCCTTACATTTTAAGACAGGAAATATAACTATTCTATCGAGAACTAATGACGAGAACTATTCTCTTATTTTTCTCTTATTATTAAATTATTTTATTATTATTATTATTATTATTTTTATCTTTCTCCTTTCTCGTTCCCGTAGATATATATTATTATACGGAGATTTACGGAGTCTTCAAAGACGGTCCGGCTCCAGGATCACTGTTGCTGTGGTGTAGATCAGCTGATCTGTAGTAGTCTTCTACGTACATCTTCTAGTAGACCTTCTGAGGGTACTTCACGCATTCTTGGTCCAGCTTAGCTTATTTCTTATTTCTCAGGTCAGCTGCTCTTGTATTCAGCCTACTAATATATATGGGGCTTGGTACCCAATCTCGGAATGTGGGGATGATGATATCTCCCCCCTGACCTGTCGTCCTGGCTCCCCCTTGTCGTAGCAATCGTGTTGTACCTCATCAATCTCTAGTTGTGATAGCAGTTGTTTCTGGCCACAACCGGGAACCCCGGTCTCCCGTGTGAAAGGCGGCGATCTTACCACTACACTATCCAGCAACTATATAATATAAGGGAGATTTACGGGAAAATACTAATACGGGAGGACGGCGGGAAAGAGAAGTAAAATACGGTAGTTTCCCGGCCAAAACGGGAGGCTCCAGTATCCCTTACATTTTAAGACAGGAAATATAAAATAATATAAATTATATAAAATATAATATAAATATAAATATAAATATATAAAATATATAAAATATATTTTTGGCCACAACCGGGATTCGAACCCCGGTCTCCCGTGTGAAAGGCGGCGATCTTACCACTACACTATCCAGCAACTATATAATATAAGGGAGATTTACGGGAAAATACTAATACGGGAGGACGGCGGGAAAGAGAAGTAAAATACGGTAGTTTCCCGGCCAAAACGGGAGACTTGACAGCTATGGCTGTCTCTGGCCACGCCCCCTACAGTCGGTCCGGCCCCTGTTCGCGTGTTCGCGAAAACGACTTCATTTATTTTCTTATTGATTTATCGACAGACTTTTTAGACGTTATAATAACAACACTCTATTGATCCCCCTCTTACTGTCCATGATACACAATGACGAGACACATGTTCACTAATGACGAGAACTATTCTATTTTTCATGCCGGGGGTCCTTCAAATCTTACATTTACAAATCTTGTTCTTGTTCTCTGCTTTCTCCTTTCTCGTTCCCGTAGATATATATTATTATACGGAGATTTACGGAGTCTTCAAAGACGGTCCGGCTCCAGCTCAAGGATCACTGTTGCTGTGGTGTAGATCAGCTGATCTGTAGTAGTCTTCTACGTACATCTTCTAGTAGACCTTCTGAGGGTACTTCACGCATTCTTGGTCGGAGGGTCCAGGTTTCCAGCTTAGCTTATTTCTTATTTCTCAGGTCAGCTGCTCTTGTTTGGGATGTGCTTGACCGGCGTATACGACAGCGTGTACCAGTTCCCACTAATATCCAACAACTTCGCACAGCCATTGAAGAGGAGTGGACCAACATTCCACAGGCCACAATTGACAATCTGATAAACTCTATGCGAAGAAGATGTGTTGCATTGCATGAGGCAAATGGTGGTCACACCAGATACTGACCGGTTCTGAGTCCCCAGACCCCCAATAAAGCAAAAAACTGCACATTCCAGGGTGGCCTTTTATTGTGGGCAGTATAAGGTACACCTGTGCACTACCCATGATGTCAGATCAGCATCTTGATGTGGCACACCTGTGAGGTGGGATGGATTATCTCAGCAAAGCAGAAGTGCTCACTATCACACATTTAGACTGATTTGTGAGAAATGTTTGAGAGAAATGGTAATATTGTGTATCTGGAATGAATTGTAGGTCTTTAAGTCCATCTCATGAAAAATGGGAGCAGAAACAAGAGTGTTGCGTTTATATTTTTGTTCAGTATAGAATAAGCCCAGATTTATGTTTATTCAGTGGAGATAAGTACAACCTCTAAAGATAGGCCTACACCCGTTTTGGCAGTGTCTCCGGATCCCATGACAAATAATGCCTTCAGTACATCCTCCTCAACCCACACTGAAAGCAGAAGTGCTATGGGCTTTGCAAACGGTTTGCCGACATCACTCCTATACGTCCAATGATGACATTCACACCGTCTCCAGGGTGATGTTCCCTGACTCGCAGGGTCACTTGTGGTAAAGATAAAACCGCTTTTCTTGCGCGATTTGGACTCGCTCCATATATTAAAAGGGAGCTTCGTTGTCATGTTTGACGTAAGTATGAACAGGACCATCAAAAGAAAACAACTGGATGTGCATGTCAGGTATTGGGTGAATTATGAGAATGGCTCTCGAGTGCAGTCCTGGTTCTGGGATCACAGTACATGAGCCACTCCACCGCTGAAGACTTACTGGAGAAGTTTAAGGTAAGCCATTCAATAACATTTAAACTCATTAACGAACCCATGATTTTTAAATATCCATGGTTTATCTTTACATGTGTTTAAATGGGAGAACCATATTTATTGGTAAGCATATTTTAAAGATTTTATTGCTGCTTCATGGCTTTTGCTGCAAAAAAAATAGTTCATTGAGGAAATAGAATGTTTAAGTGTTGTGTAGCAACATGTACAGCTGTTGTACAGGCAAAAACTCTGGCTCAGTCCAAAGGAGGTGGATATAGGAATGGCTGTCATCAAGGTGGGACTTCTGTGAATTCACTGGTATCTTTACATACAAATGTATCAAACAATTGTGAAGTAAAAAATATGTGAATAACATGGAGTTTGAGCTGGTTTGATATGTACAGCTGAGGTAGTGTTAACCTTGGGCTGAGTGTGCAGAAAGATTCTGGAAATTTGACAAACCATCTTTTTGTCAGAGACAGTCAGGAGCCAAAGGCAGTGGAAGTGACCTTGGTGTCCTTCAGATTAAAAAAAATTGCCAGATTGTGCTCTCAAAAATGTGCAAAAAGGCCTTGGATAAATGCCCTCTGAAGTACTCGATTGTACATGAGATGACGTGCTTGGACCCAAACAAAATGCACACCAGCCAGATAACTGCCAGCAGAAAAGGAGAAATCTCATGCAGAAGTTTGCGCAGGAGAATCGGTTGGCAGGCAGGATATCTGCTGGTAAATCATAGGATAAGAATAGGATAGTTCAGAATATTATTTTTAAATTATGCTTTTCTTTTTTCACATCTAACTGAATCAGGGACGGATTACAAACCGGGTTAGCGGGGCCGCTGCCCAGGGGCCCTTGGGGTGCAGGGGGCCCGTGGGCCCCAAGCCCAAAACAATTTGCAACGCTTATCAGCAATGTATTTTCGTTTGTCTATTTTAGAGGGCCTACATTCTTTGATCCTCTGCCTACAAGGTCCCCTGACCCTATAGGGAGGGTGTTTGGCTGCCAAGGGCCCTTGACTTGTGGTGGTTGTGGTGGTGGTGCAGGTGGTGGTGGTGGGGGGGGGCCTCGCGAACGTTTTACCCAGGGGCCCACACAACCCATAATCCGTCCCTGAACTGAATAGTGTTAACACGTAGATTTTAGCAGTATTTAGAAGACCGACTCTTGGTGTTTGAAAAGAAGCATCAGCCCAGTTATATTTTCTTTGATGAGCCTAGAGATATCTCAAGATTAAATTAAAATGATTGCACATTTATGGTATCATAGGAAAATTGGGTTATAAATCACTTTCCTATTCTACATGTGATTCTGTGTATTGACATTGTTGATCTGCATCTAATCTACTGTAATTAATGTAATTACAGGTGATGCAATATCCCAGCAGTCTGATAATCACCTGCACAATGAGGCAAAAGGCTTGGATTTTATATCCTTCATTCCTTCAGCACCATCCAAAGTTGATGTCTTTTTACATCAAAAAGTTAGTGGGCCTTATCCTGACCTCTGGATGTTCTGCAAGAACTTGCTGCTGCTGTCCTATGGGCAAGCCGAAGTGGAACGAATAGAGGTGGAGACCTGCAACTTATCAGAGGAAACAGTTGTTGCACAGAGGCTTATATGCGACCATGTCAGAGTGTGTGGGGGAGCAACCAAAGCGCCTCTGACCAAAGGTGAAAGATGAGCGAAAAGCAAAAAAGAAAACTTGAGGAACTCAAGAGGAAGAGAGTCTCACTGGAAAGTGTATGTGAGAGTTTACAAAAGGATGCTGAGCACATGGCAGAGGAAGCAGAGAGTGCTGCTGGAACCAAAAGGGCAACATTACTTACCAAGTCCAATACTCTGAGCCGACGAGCGAAGGAGGAGAAAGAGCAGTTGGTGGTCTTAAATGCAGATACTGAAGAATAGGCTACTGAACTGTGACTCCTAACACATCAAGAGTGAATCGGTGGAAACAAAAATATTTAGGTTCTTTGCATTTTTGGAGTATTTTACTTTCTGTGCCTGTTTGTACATTGTTCACAGCCATAATACTTTATAATTACAAGGTAGTTTTATGTTAGAGCTCTTGCTCCAATAAATATGTGCCTTGTAATTAACTAAATTCTAGGCTATTCAGTTTTTTTTGCCCTCGTGATGGTCGTGGGTTGTGAAAAAAGCCTTCTTCTTAGGGGTACCGCTGGGGCCAGCCGGGCGTATGTCGTGGCTTCAGTGAGTACTTATGTTTGTCATGCTGCCTGTGTACTTTATAGCGGCACAACATATTTCTGCAAATTGCATGCGTCAAATTGTCTGTCTCTCTTAAAAAATATGAAGTGTCACCAAAATTTTAAACGGGGAATCAATCTCAATGAAAAATATTCGTCAAGTAACGTTTCTAAAATAATATAGACATACTAATAATTATATATTAATAAATCGGATGAACGATGCATCCCAAATTGTATCCGCTGCGCACTTCTTAATCAGGGCAATCGCATCGTGGAGGTTTCTGCAGACGCCCAAAAAGACTTACTTAAGAAAACTGTTGCATGATAATTTGTACCATTTTCAAGGGTGGGGGGCGTGCAGTAGATGCCCCCTTTATTTTTGTGCTTCTGCCGTTCAAACCGAGCAGCACTGAGTTTGTCATGGCACCTGACGCCAAATCTACTGCTTAGCTGCTACAGACAGAACTATCTTCAAATCACCACTAGGGGGTGTCAATGCTGCAGCTTCGTTCTATGGTTGATCTTTTTCAAAGACAGTTTTTTTTCTCTCTCTCCACATAATCAACTTAACTGATTAGCGTGCTTTCATAGTAATGGTTTTTAATCCGTGTTAATCTTCTGAACAATGACTAGTAAAGGTTCTATGAGGTTGTCCTACTTACTATGGATTTTAAGTTTTTTATCAAGGTGTTAAAACGTACCACAGTTGCCAGTCCTGTGTTTTATGTCTAGCAATTTGTACAGTTTCTTCAGTATAAACACATGCCATGATCTGTGAGAATCTCCTCCAGAACTCTGCATTTCCTCAAGATCTTTTTGTAATATTGCATCATGGCACTGCTCAGAACAACACAGATGGTGCATAACAACACAAGGGAGTACAAGACAACATGGTGCAGAAACAGTGCGATACAAAGCAGGACAAAACTGGATGATACGTGGTCAGTGGTGGATAAAGTGCAGTAACAGCTGTACAGTGCAGCTGCCGTGGAAATGACTGTTACAGGGGATGCAAAAGCTGCAGGTTTGAATTGTTTGGCGAATGAAGCTGTTCATGAATCTGCTAGTCAGTGTTTGTGGATGGTGGTCAGAGTCCTGGATTATAGACTGAACCTTGTTACTGTGGCAGTTAAAGTACAGCTGGTCAATGGAGGGCAGTTCAGTGCGAATGATGTTCTTAACAGACTTCGCAATGTACTGCCTTCCTGTCATGTGGCTCCACCATACCATAGTACTACTGTAAGAACTAGGGATGTAACGATACATTCAACTCACCATTTGATACGATTCACGATTCTGAGTTCACGATACAATTTTCTCATTTTTTGCAGAATGAGCTGCAGACAAATATATTCAAAAATATTCTTATATTTATCTTTCTGAACTGTTGACACTGTTGTGAACAGTGCAACTGAATTTGAATAAAATACTGTTGAAAAAAATCCCAAATCAAAATAAGTAAATAAAAAAAAATAAATCAAATAAATAAGCTAAGGTTTGCATGTGCAGCTTTTTAGCGTGCTTTGCCCTTTTAATAATCTTCACTCAGCTCACGGTGGTGCCAGTGGACCTGTTTGTGTATGTTATCAGTCTATTACAATGTTTGCATGCAGTTTATGTCTTGTCTGTGCTTTTCTCGCTGTTTCCTCCTCGTTTGTGATTACCGGAAAGCTAATATGCTGCCACACCGCCAATTGAAGATCGGGCGGTGCGTCCATCCATCCATTTTCTGAAACCACTTAATCCCAACTGGGATCGCGGGGGAGACCGGAGCCTATCCCGGGAACAAGGGGCGCAGACAGGAACCAAGCCCAGGCAGTCACCTACACACCGCAGGTCGCACACACTCACACAACTACAGGGCCAATTTAGACTCACCAGTCAACCTATCCTGCATGCTTTTGGACCGTGGGAGGAACCTGGAGTCCCCGGCGAAAACGGGGAGAGCATGCGAACTCCACACAGAAAGGGCCCTGGACCGAAGCCAGCACTAACCACTGTGCCGTCCTCAGTTTCAAATTCATTCATCATCTCGCGTTCGCTCAAAACCAAAAACTGACGTACGATGTCGACGTGATACGCAGTGACATCTGACGTCAAACTCACATTGTGAAATCAAATGTAATATTACACCAGTTTTTCTGTTAAAGTACTGTGAAGTACTCCTACAATAGTGATTCATTTTCCACATCAGCCGGTTTAAATCTTCATGCATTTGCACCGATTTTTAACTGATTTGTGATTCATCATTACATGCCAGGGCCAGCAGCTCTGCATGGCTCGACCCTCATAAACATTCTCCACACATGCTGTTCAGGCAGTGGCCACAGAAATTCCCCCAGTGAACTTTATGCTTTCTGTCGGAGAGTATGCTGTGTTCTGGCCTTAAACCCTGCATACTACTTTGCAGACTTTGATCCTCTTAACAACAATTGGCATTTCTGGTGGCTGAATATCCATCCATCCGTCATCCAACTGCATGCTTAAAAGCTGTGAATAATAGTAATAATTCTTAAAATTGCAACTATCTAGAATTTCAGCCTAGTTACTCAGCTAAATTACTATTTAAACCTAGAATAATTTCTATAAGGGGCGGCATGGTGGTGCAGTGGTTAGCACTGTCGCCTCACACCTCTGGGACCCGGGTTCGTGTCTCCGCCTGGGTCACATGTGTGTGGAGTTTGCATGTTCTCCCCATGTCGTTGTGGGGTTTCCTCTGGGTACTCCGGTTTCCCCCCACAGTCCAAAAACATGCTGGGGCTAATTGGAGTTGCTGAATTGCCCGTAGGTGTGTGTGTGTGAGTGGATGGTGTGTGAGTGTGCCCTGCGATGGGCTGGCCCCCCATCCTGGGTTGTTCCCTGCCTCGTGCCCATTGATTCTGGGATAGGCTCCGGACCCCCCGCGACCCAATAGGATAAGCGGTTTGGAAAATGGATGGATGGATAATTTCTATATGTGTGATAGAATCAAAAAATATTTTGTTTTACATATAAATCTTCACAAGGTGTATTACACATGGTATTCCCCAGACACCGCCACCCCAACAGATGCTTTGTTTGTTAAGACAATAGCTCAGAAAGTGGTTGATCGATCTTTTGCAGCTTTTACCAAGGTTTGTACAAGCCAAAATTAAATTTTGAAACGGATCCCTGCCACACCCTGCCCTCCTGAACCTCCCGTTTCCTCCCTAGTGTGGTATAACGTGCCATGCCTGTTCCGCGTTTGTTTTACCTCTCCTTCCTGCCCTTGTGTTACTCATTTCAGGTGCCTCTAGTTTGCTCCCTGCTTAGCCTTGTATAAATGTGCTTCTCAGTCCTGCCTTTAATGTTGCTGCTGCTGTTTGCCTGTGTGTTCTTCCCTGCTTATGATTCCCCCGTGATCCAGTTGTGATCCAGTTGTCTTCATATCATGTATTCACATTCCTCAGCTGAGAGTGAACAAAGTTCTGTGGAAAGTATCTGACTACAGATAGACTTTCACCCAGTTCTCTGCGGGAGCTCTGATTACAGAGTGACTCCCCGACTACTTCTGAAGCCCTTCCTTAAGTATCCAGACCAGGTGATGGCATGTTTCTGAAGACTGACTAATTTCGGTCAATGGTTAATTTTAGGGGCATTGCTGACCTTGGTTCTCAAGTCCCCAGCCAATCAGATCACTTTAGGGGGTGGTTGTAATTCCCTTGTTCTACCATGAGAGAATCTCTCTCAGTTTGGTGGGTTGAGCCGAAGTTTCTGTATTTCTCTTAGGAAAAGCTATACTGCCTTAAATCTGAGAGTATAATACTCCTCGTCTCATGCCTATTCAAACGAGACCAAACATGCGTGTATTTGTCCCTAACATCTATGTGTGCTGAGTTATCCTGTTTATAGTGGAAAAGGTGTCTGTGTCTGGAGGCTGACAGCTGTTGTTGCTGTGGATTGATTGTGGAACTCTGGTCACTCCGGGGGTGAAAGGTCTTGCTTTTTCTGTGCTGCTCCAGTTATTCCTATCCAGTCTCTCAGGAGCCGGCAGGCCTTTGCCTTCCTTAAAAGGGGTGGTTTGACGAGTTGAGTCCAGTCTTGCCTGGGCCAGCGGAGCTCTGAAATAGACTGATGCAGGCTGATCAGAGTTGGGGCCTGCAGGACCTATAAGTTTTATGTCCTTACAGAATGTAAGTGGCATCATACTAAACTAGTGGTGTTCGAACTAGCATGGAAAGAGGCTATGGGTAGCTACAAAAAGGCTCTTAGTGCCGCCAAATCATCTAGTATCTATCAGAACTAATTGAAATAAACAAAAATAATCCTAGATTCCTATTTACTATGGTGTCCAAGCTGACTAATAACCAGACCACTGGTTATTTTCCAGTGACGACTTTATGAAACTTTTTGACCAAAAATATGCTCAATTAAACAGAACATTTTGAATATTGAATATTGGTTAACCAGTCAGAACTGATGTACTTAATTTTATCTTCAAATTCATCTACTTGTATGCTAGACCCTGTTCCATCAAAATTATTCAGCGATGCTCCCAGCATTGATTGAACCGCTACTAGCAATAGTTAAACTAAAACATATAATCATATTACCCCAATTTTATCTTCACTGCACTGGCTGCCAGTTAGATTTCGTGTTGACTACAAAACACTGCTCTTAACCTATAAAGCTGTAAATGGTCTTGCACCGCAGTATGTGAGTGACCTCATTTGCGTTCCGAATCATACACTTAGATGACGAGATGGAGGTATTCTATCCGTACCCAGAATAAAGAACATTACCTTTGGGGGAAGAGCATTTGCTCATAAAGCACCACAGCTATGGAATAAACTTCCTATTAGTGTTCGGAACTCAGACACAATCTCTGCTTTTAAGTCAAGGCTTAAGATGTACCTCTTTCGCCAGTCTTTTGGATAGTTAAATCTTCTTTTCTAAGGTGAATGGGAAATCTGGAGGTTCATAGTTATTTGAGATTGAAGGGGAAAGGGGGGATTGGTGCTGTCGTCCTGCCACTCTCGCCGATCACTTAAGCTGTGGATGGGAGGTGGCTTGACGCCAAAACCTCTGTAAACCCTCATGCCTGTGCTTCCTTCCAGGTCACTCTTTTAGGCAGGCTGTCATAGTTGCTTTAGTCCTGCCGGTTAGGTGTAGGGCAATAACTCTTCTCCATCTTCTCTTTTTCGAGCTGATACCGAGCCGACTACACCGTGTGAACCCGCACCTGGACTCCTGGATATAACTACATGAAACCAACTGGGACTTTATAACTATATGAACTCTAATGAATGTCAATGTAAATGCAGTTTCATGCTCCTTGGTCGCCCAGAGGAGGATGGGGTCCCCTTCTGAGTCTAGGTTCCACTCAAGGTTTCTTCCTGCTAGAGGGAGTTTCCTTGCCACTGTCGCCTCAGGCTTGCTTGGTGGGGTTCTGGCCGGTTAAATGTAAAGTGCTTTGTGACAATGCATGTCGTTAAAAGCGCTATATAAATAAAATTGAATTGAATTGAAGTGCTTCCTCAGATTCATTTTTAAATGTTCTCCAGCTAATTTCCACTATGGCCACGAGTTCTAGTATTTTAAATTAATATTGAAATGGTCATTTGGCTGAACAGCATCCCGACCTGTTAGAATCTTATATACCTGGATCATGTCCCCCCATAGTCTCCTTTGCTTGAGGCTAAACAGATTCAGCTCAGCGAACCTCTCCTCATAAGACATTCCTCTAAGTGCAGGAATCATTCTAGTCATCCTACGTTGCACCTTTTCCAAGGCAGCAATGTCCTTCTGAAGGTATGGTGACCAAACCTGCACACAGTATTCTAGGTGGGATCTTACCAAGGAATTATATAATCGTAGCATCACTTCTCTTGACTTACATCTCTAGGTGTGTGGAGTTTAATCCAACATCCTTTTGCCTTTTTTTAATGCTTCCCCACACTGGCAAGAGTGGGACATGGAAGTATCAACATACACACCGAGATCTTTCTCGTAATCAGCTACCTTTATTTCAGTGGAACCCATAAAATATCTGTACTTTACTATATTTACTATATTTCTGCTCCCTGCATGGATTACCTTATATTTATCTATGTTAAATTTCATCTGCCACGTATGAGCCCAGTCGCTAATTAAATCCAGATCCTGTTGTAGCCTCTCTGGACATGAGACATGATCTAACATCAATCAGAAGATACCACACCAGCAGATAATGATTTCTGGAATAGTAAAGTTAAAGGTTGGCT